>NW_018021562.1:16507-30599 GCF_002006095.1 Pseudomyrmex gracilis
CGCTATTTATTTTTAATAATCTGTCAAATGTTTGTGGATGACACACGTCTAGTGTTGCTATATAAAAATTAAAACTTCTGTGAAATTCGTTCAGAAACCGCCGAATAATTGAAAATGGCTCTTTCAAAACCTAGCTCTTTCATGCCACTTTTCCCCTACAATAGAAATAATAGTAAAATTAATGTATTAATTTTACATAATATTTACAAAATTGACTTGTCGTAAAAATAGTGTAGTAATATGTGTTAAAATAGTGAGCTTTGAAAATATAATCTACAAGATGTAATTGCTGCTGTTTAGGAGTAAAATCGTATAGAGAACAACTTAGTTTATTGATTTATTTATTTAGTTATTTATTTTCGGTAATGGTTGTCAGTCATGAATTAACCTCCGGTTTAGAAGTAAATAATTAGTTTCGGTGGAATAGGAGTTACTGAACACAATGCCAGGTGTTATGCAGTTGAGTTATAATTCAAATTATTACATACGTTTTTTTTTACTCTTTTTGAGTCTTTATCAGTGTGTCTGTATACAATAAAATATTATTAAATAACATATTAAGATAAAAAAACTCGATAAAAGAATGATCGAGCTAATATTTTTTGTGTTATGTGTTACATACCCTTTACCAAACACATTTACATTTTGTTAGGAGACATTATGAAATTAGTAAGAATAAAATTGAAAGTTATGTTTTCAAATCGATTAAGTCGTCTATACCAGGGGTCGGCAACTGAGCACTGCCCGCGGGCAATAAATGGAGAGAGGGGATGAGTACAAGAGCAGTGTTTGTAACTGGAAGTATGCTGCAACAGGAACGACACATGCTTAAATGTACCATTACCGTGCCATACAAATTTTTATAGATTAAAGATCAGATCATGTTTTAGCTGGAAAAAAAGATAAAAAGAGAGAGAAAAATTATTAAAAATGTCCAAAATACAGAATAAATTAAAACTTGCTTTGTAAAATAAAGAATATATTTTAATAAATTTATTTCTTAGTGCTACTTGGACTAAATTTTGCATAAAAATAATAATATAATAACATATTTAAATAAACATTTGTAATTGCACAATTAAAATTATTGATACAAAAAAATAGCAAATTGTTCACACATTCTGAACATAAAAAACAATACAATGAGAGAGGCAAGACAACTTTCCCGATCCTCTCGTCATATCAAATTTGTTCCTATATATTAATATATAATGCAACACAATTAAAAAATATATAATATAACATACTAAACAAATTACAAATTTAACAATAATATTATACAAAATAAAATATAATAGAAAATTTAACTTTTTGATACTATATGTGAGATATCAGGTGTAATATCTGTTGCACAACTTAATCGAATAATTGCAGTTATATGTGCGTCTGTTAATGATCCACGTAAACGTGATTTATTTATTTTTAGTACAAAAATTAATTTTTCATATAAATACGTGGATCCAAACATGCAGCACGAGCGTGCAAACGAGGAAAGCGTTCTCGTGGTATATAACTATACAATTCCACAATATTATTTATTGTTTTAAAACAATTTTGCAAAAGAGTATCGCATTTTAAATCTATTAATTCTAGTTGTACATTTGCAGAAATAATATTAGTATCAATATAAAAAGGTGTCATAAAAAGGAGGAAATCTGTTTCTAAAATGTGCATCTCACTGAAACGATTGTCAAATTCGTCGTGCAAAGAGGTAAGTGATTCTATAAATTTATCATATTGTTTATCTTTACTATCTTTAGCAATAACAGATAAAAAATTTGGAAAATGCAATACCTGCCTGGATTGAAATTGATCTATAAATAAATTTAATTTTATTTGAAACAAACAAATTTTGTTTAAAATTTTGGGTAATTAATTTATTCTTTCCTTGTAGAAACACGTTTAAATTATTTAAGTAATTTGTGATATCCGCAAGAAAAGCAAGATCAGCAATCCAAGCAGGTAATGATAATTTCGGTATATTTTTGTCTTTCATTTCCATAAAGACAATTATATCTTTACGTAAATGAAAAATACGCTCTAATGTTTTTCCTCGACTGAGCCATCGCGATTCACAAAAATATGGTATATCTGTATATTCTGAATCTAAAAAGTTCAAAAATTCACAAAATTGGCGATGATTCAATCCCGTTGTTCTAATAAAATTTACAACTTTAATAACAATTGTCATTACTTGTTTATAGTTTAGGGATTTTGCACATAATGCTTCCTGATGGATGATGCAATGTACAGAATATATATTTTGTTCTGACTGACATTAATTTGGATTTTAAACGTCCTACGAAACCAGTATGACGTCCTACCATTGCTGCAGCACCATCAGTAGCAACTGAAACCAATTTCTCCCATGACAAGTGGATATTTGCAAGTGCTTCTTCAACACCATTTATGATATCTTCTCCAGTTGTAGTGTCTTTTAATGGTATAATATCTAATAATTCTTTTGTGATTGACAAAGTATTATCTACTCCACGGATAAAAATTGCTAATTGTAAAGTATCTACGATATCAGTAGTCTCGTCGACAGCTACTGAGTAAGCAATAAGATTTTTAGCCTTTAATTGCAATTGTCGCACGAGATCTGCGCTTAATTGTTCGATACAACGTGCCACAGTTCGCGGAGAAAGTTTAATTGTTCTGAATTTTTCTACTTGATTAGGACATACTGATTCCACTGCTATCTCAAAACATTGTTTTATGAAAAGACCACTGGTGAAGAGGCGTGATTGTTGTGCAATTTCATGAGCGATTTTGAAACTTGTGTATTTAGTTGATTTATTAGAATTTGATTTTTCTGCCTAGTAGAATAATATATAGTTTATATATTATATGTTATATAATAAATTATATTTATTACATATTTAATTATATTATATTATTATAGTAAGAGAAGTTATGTATTAATATAATTATGATACAAATAAAACTTACATCACAATTGACATTACTAGATTTCAATTTATTTAATAGATCAATTTGATCCACTCCTTCTATTTTGTCCACTCCTTTCTATTACGTGTGGATTCGTGTTATGACGCGTACTGTCTTTCCACGTTAAATTTTTTGGCAATCATCGTTATCCCACATATAACGCCTCGCGCTCGAGTTTTGTTTTTCATGACAAACCACTTCTCTTCCCATGACTGATCGAAATCTGTATTCCTTTTTTTTCTTCCGCTTGTATTTTCTTCCATAATAAATATTTCTATTTGCGAAATAGAAGGAAAAATACAAATATAGAAAGTGAAGACCGATACAAGCAAATGACCAAGATATTATGGTGAAAATATATTTATTCAAAAAGTAATGTCAGACGTTTAGATCCTATTTTTGAATCTTTCTCAGTGACATCTGTGTTAATAATACGCGGAAATACAAATTGAAACAAACGTCAAAAGAATTAAAAAAAAACTTAAAAACAATTAAAATCAAATAAGCAAACAATATAAATAATAAGAAATCAAGTATACCTGAAAAAGACAAATGCAACCGGCGTACGCTCTAAAGTGTCTGGTAGTTCGAATTAGTCAAAAATAAATTAACGTAAAACTAAATCAAAATCTTCCTCTACAAGATCTATTCTACAAAAAAAATGATATCAATAAGTTACGCCAAGTAAAATCTTTTATACATGGTTACAAAAATATATAAAATATATAAAGCTTTATAAGTTGTTTGTACGTTGTAAAATAGAAAAAAACTAAATCAATAAAAAGTTTCAAATATTGTATGACCACTGCACTTTTAACATAAAGCACTCATTGATGTGAGAAATGACTTTGCCTTGCGTGGAAATTCTTAAACTATGTCAAATTATACAGTTACGTTCTGACCTACGGTTACGATCGGGTTCTAACGGAGGAACGCAACTTGACACACGACACTTTTATTTATTATATCTCGGCACACTGACCTAATGAGATAAGGCAAGCATGCGAGTCGAGCGAGACTGTTCAACGACGTGGTCAAGTCAACGGACTTCCCGATATCACTTGTCTAACGTCTTCTTACTCGTCGGTCTTCTTTTAGGTTTTAGAAACAATTCTAATTTACCTGGGACAGGACCTGGCAATCACGTGATGAGATTACAGGAATGAGTTTTTAGGATGGATTGTTCAAAAGTTTATTTAATTAGTTAAAGCCGTTTTATTTTTATGAGTATATAAATCATTTTTATTCAAAATATTAACATTTAGGTTTATTCAAAAAATATATTCTTACGCAGGTTGAATTAAATAATTGGACGTGTGATGAAGTTCGGTGTGAATTTGAGTATACATCGGCATTGTTATTATTTTTAATTCTGGGAGTTTGTTATTAACATTACTGTTAGTATTTTCAATATTTTAAATCCTTATGTAAATGAGCACCGTCACTATTTAGGCTATTGCCGGATAGACGGGGATTGGTATGCTTCGGTCCGCTTGCTCGACGGGCAGCGGTTCTCCGCCGCAAGGTTCGGTTTAAATATCGCGTTATTAAAATCACGGTTGATTTTCGGAGCGGTCGTATGACAACTACATACGATTCGCTACTGCTCAAAGTTTGACAGTGGTGATTGAAAATCGGCAGCGGTTCAGAACAACTGACGTCGTGAGCTGCTAATCCGACAGGAACAAAAAGTCAGCAGCGACTCGGAACGACAACCAAAGTCGTGAGTCGCTAATCTGACAGAAACAAAAAGTCAGCAGCGGCTCGGAACGACAACCAAAGTCGTGAGTCGCTAATCTGACAGAAAAGGAAATCGGCAGTTGTTCGGGACGACACAAGGTCGTGAACAGATAATCCGATTGAAAGGAAACCGGCAGTTGTTCGGAACGACACAAGATCGCGAACAGCTAGTTCAACTAGGATGTCGAGGAGAACAATTTACTAAATGAAGCAGTTATTAATTGAACTGTCAAATTTAATCCTGTCTTTCAAATATCAACCGTCTCGAAGTAGGTTTTACTGTGTGCGTGGAAATCTTAGATCGTTTTGCAAAACTATTGCGTTAGTAAGTACTCACTACTTATTGGTTACGATAGAATGTCGAGATGAGTGGTTAATTCGCTTTGCCCAAAAGTCAGGAGTCTGTCGGCTGGACTCAGGTGGAATGAATTGGTCGTCTTCTCTGATGGAAGTTGTCACGAGTCGCACTGTTCACTCGGATTTACGTGCCGAGATCAATGTCAAATTAAGAATTGTTTGGATTGTCGAATTTCAGACCGAACAGGAAAAGCAAGTATCTTTTTGTATGACCGAATTGACTCTAAGTTAAATTGTTGAATTGCACAAGAAGAAATAGAATTGTGTTAATAATCGTAATGCTGGTTATGAAGCTCGGACTCTCCGGTGTTCCAACGCCTTATATATGATGATCTCGGGGCGTTAACCTTTCTGATTTTTGCCAATCGCGCGTCTTTAGATTTTACTTTCCCACTCTTTACTGATTAAAATTCCGATCTTTCATTTGCTAATCCGATCAGGCGAGAGGATCAATCATCGACAATCATTCCTNCTGACTCGCTCAACATTTGTTTAAACCTTGTTATCTGCACGTGCAATTTCCTGTTTATTTTCGGTGCCCTAACATTCTTTGTTAGAGATTAGCGAACCGCCTAAATTATCTAAGTTTATATTTGTAAACCGAACATCCGGGCTACTTGTTGATTAATTGACCGATACTTATTTAAAAGTCGGTAAGAGTGATTAGATAAAAAATTGCGATACGGATTTTATCTTAGTTCAATAGGTCCTCTGTTCTCTGCTCAAGGATTGTTATTTAAAAATTAATTCTAAGGCGTAAATCTTAAAGCTAGTTTATGTCTGGTTCCAAACAGAAAAGGATCGTGGAGTCCAGGACGTAACAATACATATAGATTTCGATTTGTGTGAAATGTCAAAAACTCATGTGGAATGTTTCAAAATAAAAAATATTTAATGTAAACAAACTTGTCGCGGCTGCACTTTGTCTTTAGTTTTTGATGCAGTTAGTTGCGTAACTTATTGATATTATTTTTTTTGTAGAATAGATCTTGTAGAGAAAGATTTTGATAGTAATACTTTTTCTAGAGATACGAGTTGCGCATGTACTTGGCGCTTTTTTTTACCTTTTTTGAAAAGGTATTTTGTTTGGATATTACACAGTTTTGTAAAATATGGTTTTGACAAACACATTTTTTACTGCATTATATATAACTTAATTGTTTGCGTCTTATTCTTAACTCTCAACGGACGAACATGGGTCGTTTTTGTTTGAAGCACAATTACTTTCTGGAAAAAGTACGTTTCTTGTTGTCATATTCGCTAAAAATGATGAATTAAAGCTTTTTTTTCACTAAATTTAATGGTGTCTTAAAATAGACAGTTTAAAGAGTATATACACATTGTTTCAGAGTTTTTTTAGAAATGAGTAGTTGATGTCCATAGATAACTTCAGGTTTAGGTAATAATAAACAAGAATATTAAATAAAAAGGCGTTACTGAACTAGTTGCTAGATGTTATGCAGATGTATTGGATTTCAAATATTACAGACGTTTCTACTTTTGTTTAAGTCTTCATCAGTGTTCTTTAATTTAAAATATAGTGAAAATAAACGACATTATCAGTCAAATAATAAAACAATGTTGTTGCAACCAGCAACCAGTTTAGTAACGCCTTTTTATTTCATAATCTTGTTTATTATTATCTGAACCTATTTTTTTTAAACATATTTAATATTTTTAAAAAGCCCAAGACAAAAACGACTCATGTCCGGCGAATTAAGGTGCCGAAAAACACGCAGTTCGTTGAGAGTTAATTATTCTTTTTATATATTTTTTATATAAATATATATATATATATATATATATATATATCAAAATAAGAAAAACATCTCTAGAATATTAAAATTTACCGTTAAAGCTTAACCTGTTCAAGCTAATTATTAAACCTTACGCAAAGATTGATAAGTTATCACGGTAAATCTACAGAATAGGGGAGCCCCCTCCGATCGGCTTCTTTTTCACATATGTTATTAAGATTACCTTCCTGAGTAACAATATGAAGCTTTTAGCCGTCGCTCATTGTTTATAAAAAAAGTTATAAGCAGAAAAAGTTTCATGAATAAACCAATTTTCTCCGACACCGTGTACATTTCAGAAGGAAATGAGTAATGTTCACGTTGCCAACAATGTGTGTGTATGTAGCATATCCCCAAACTTTCTGTTTTGTTTACATTTCTTTGTTCGTATTCGTCTTTTCGTTCAGTGTGTAATAGAGTTCTGTCGTACACGGTTAGATTTTGGAAATTTTCACCATGCGTTTTCATGAATTTCTAAATCTTACACACAATTTTGATTCTTTGTGGAATTTTTTGAGTGATAAAAAAGTCAAAGTACGATTTGTTTTAATTTCTTTGTTGTAAGCGTGTGGGCAGGGGGGCTGCGCCCCCTGCACCCCCCCTAAAAATCTAACCTAACCCTAACCTAAATTCTTTTTTCTGCATTCCCCCGCGAAAAATTTCCACAATGGTAATCNATGTTACTACAATATCAATAGAAATGAATAAAAATTTTGCGAGGCAAAATGCAGAAAGAAGAGTTTAGGTTAGGGTTAGGTTAGATTTGAAGGGGGGTGCAGGGGAGCGCAGCCCCCCTTGCCTACATGTTTACAACACACGAAAAATGTACACGGTGTCGAAAAACGATAGTTTATTCATGAAACTTTTTTTGTTCATAAGTTTTTTATAAACAATAAGCGACGGCTAAAACTTTTAGAAACGTACTCAGGAAGGTCATATTTACAATATATCAAAACGAGAAGCCGATCGGAGGGGGCTCCCCTATTCTGTACATTTACCGTCCAGAGCGAGGTTCATCATTAACATTTTCTCGGCTCTCTTGGAATAACTTATACCATTTATAAACATTTTTTTGCTCAAAGTTGACTCACTGTACGTCACTGTCAACATTTCAAAAGTTTTTGAACACTTAATACCATTTTTCACACAAAAATTAATACAAACTCTCTGCTCCATTATTTTCAACAGCAAACAATCGCCGAGAACGCAAACACGAGTCTAACCTTTATGCCTCTCACATAAAAACAACACATGCTATATAGTCAAAACTGTGAACATATGATCGTGACGAGTGTACCAACACAACAAAAAAAAATTTTGAAATTAGAGTGTACAGAGCGGGCGAAATTCAAAGAGTCACCTTACTTTTTGATCACACCTTGTATATCTGCATAAAATCTTACACAAGAGCATTCTTAACTCACCTTTTTTCGTGAAAAGACTTTCATTTGTACAACGTGCTTACTAACATTAAATTTTACAATGAATTTGTTCTACATTCCTTAGATGTAACATTCTTATTTACTAACATACCGATAGATATGGCAATACAGGATGTCTCAAATAGATGGAGACATAAAAATTAATACAAACATTAGTAAAGAAGAATTTTTAATAGCATTGAGATTTGTGATGTTGTCTACATATTTTACATTTGACAATAAAATCTATAAACAGACATTTGGCTCACCCATGGGTTCACCCCTATCACCGATAATGGCAGACATAACAATGCAAGATATCGAAAATAAAGCTCTTAGTACAACGAAATTCAACATTCCCATATATTACAGATATGTGGACATCATAATAGCAATTCCTAAAAACAAAATAGAGACAGTTCTTAAAGTTTTCAACAACATCCATGACAGATTACAATTTACACAAGAAATTCAAACGAACGACGGCATCGGTTTCCTAGACCTGAAAATTAATATAGGTGACAATAGAGTGGTTTGCGATTGGTATCACAAACCGACATTTTCAGGACAATATTTGAATTTCTTGTCTCAAAATCCCTTGTGCCATAAAATCGGAACAATAATTACATTAATTGACAGAGCAATTTTATTATCAGATCCAATACATCACTAAAAAAACAAATTTTTGCATTAAGACCCTCATAAACAATAATTACCCAATAGACCTTATTTTTTCTACAATCAAAAAAGGACTAAAAACGGTATTTGTCACCAAATTAAATCATAGAAATACTAATGAACAACACAATCAAGATGATAAATCAAATAGTTTCTTCCTAGTTTCATACGTATCTAAAATTACAGAACAAATAAATTCTTTTTTAAACATTGACATAAAAGACAAACAATATCGACTTGCATACAGAAACCTAAGCCAACTGAGCAAATTCATCAAAACACATAAAGATCACTTGCAGAAGGAAAAAAAATGTGGTGTACAATATCTCATGTAACAATTGTAAAGCCAATTACACAGGGCAAACCAAAAGACAAGTACAAACACGTATCAAGGAACATATAAAGTATGTAAAAAACAACCAACAAATCTCAGTACTAACAGAACACATAATTAACACAGGACACTCTTTTAATTGGAACGCCATCAATGTTCTTGATACAGAACCTAATTATTAAAACGTCTAATTTCTGAGATGTAACAGATTAAAATACACACAAATAGCATCAATGTAATGCAAGACACTGAGATGTTGGACAACGCATATTTACCAATTTTAGATAAATTGAAAAAAAAACTAATATAGGCGCCTTGTACAGATGTCACTGTCAATATATACATGTATCTATTCTGTTAAACCTTCGTTCCTGACACAGTAATGACGAAACTCTTGACTCACACATTATAAACAGACCAAATTTTACAATTGATACAAACTATTTTAACTTATAATTCAACCATAAAATGTTCGTTATTTGATAAATCAGGAGAGAGTGTTCTATAAAGATAGATATTAAATTGTTAATATGGTATTTATATAGATTCAACACAAAGTTTTGTTATATAAAAAACAATACTAAGTTTTGTAAAAACTTTTTTATACAGAAATCCACTGAAGAAGGTTAAAAATAAAGCCTAAACGTTTGGAAAATAAAATTAGCAGATTTATTTATTGTAAAACACCCTGCAAATGGTTCACACTTGCCCAACTACAACCGGAAAATTTTGAAAAATGAATAATAATTGTAATAAGACGAATAATAATTATAATAAAATGAATAATAACAGAACAAACATAAGAATAAATGTTATAATAGTTGTTTTACCGCCTGCTCGCCAAGTACTCTGTGTTTCAAAAAATAAAATAAATGTCTTTTAAACTGATTTACGTCCAATCCTCGTTCTACAAGATATTTACTGGACGGATCTCATCCTCCTTTGCCTTTCCGGTTTCTTCGCTTTACTCCCTTCCCCAGAGGTTGTTCGCACAATGTATCGGAGAATGAGTTTCTCCTTTACATTGTCCCGGGTTGCTGTGGATGATTCAGCGAGGAGATGAGCGGGTGGCATAGCCTCTACAACCGTCGGTTGCAAGTACATACTCGTAAACTCAAAACTTCCTAATTGTTTACCAAACTTACAGGACATGATGCCAGTCTATTCAGAAACTTACACCCAAAATACTATCCACAATTTGCCTCGCAATCATCAACTAGAGGCAATTCAGGTATGACAACACAAATTTTAAAACCAACCCAATTGTTGGTGATTGCGACCAATTACCCTTAGACGGACTTCCTGAATACTTCCCATGTGTTTCCGTTAACAATTAGCTTCCTGACCTTTGTAGGTACACAACAACCCTACACTCTATTACAAAACCGACCAATTGTTGTTAACATTGGGACTAGAAGTTCCCCTAACGGTTATCAACCTGTACACAAAATATTGGTCACAATTCACGACCTTCCGCCCACCGGACAGCTCGGTCAGATCAGGATTCGGGTGAGGGAAAGAGAAGAGATTGCGACACGTTCGGTTAATGCAGAAATGTACTGTGACTGTATTCTACTAATAAAGAGAGTGATTACATTGTTAATTACGCAGGAGTATCGTACCCTTGCAGTATGACGTTTCGCGGCTGTGATTGGCGCGCGCAGGTTCTTAAAATCGGACGCGGTTGTATCGGTGTCTAGCCAGGTCGGTCACTTACTTACTAAGAAGAAGGAGCGCGAATATTTCTAGACAGAGGGATTCTTAATGACTACGGGATCGTGGGTACGCGCAACGGCGGGGAACGTCGGTTTTGTGGTGCGCAGATGTTTGCTGACGTGTGAGCGGGATGTCGTGTATTGACGCGGTGCGTGCGGTCATCGGGTCGGGAGATAGTTTCAAAACAAAGCCGTGATAACGGCTATCGTGGTGGCAGTGACAACGGCCATTTGCTCCTCGAGCTCGGAGAGCCGTCGGAGAAGATGCGTGTGAGCGCGGTACTACTGAGCCGGTGTTCCGGCGTCGTTTCCCCAAGTTGATCGCCTTGTGAGAGACAATCGGTATGCCCAGGTCAATGCCTTGAGCACGGTCGGACAGAAATTCTCCCGAGTCAACACCTCGGTAGGGAAGGATCGGTTTACCCGAGTCAACTTCTCGGGAGGATTGTTGGTGTGCTCGAGTCAACTCCTCGAGCACGCGGTCTAAGGGCTTGGGTCTTCTCTCGAGTCAACACTTCGGTGAAGAAGGAATGGTAATTCCGAGTCAACACCAGTGATAGGAAATCGAGCCCGCGCATGTTACCGTTTTTCCCCCATTACTTACGCACACTCGGCGCTCTCGGCCTTGTTACGGATAGACCGAGCGTCTATGTGAGCGTAAGTAGTGAGAGAAAAACGGTAGCGTGCGCGGATTCGATTTCTTATCACTGGTTAACACCTGGGCGATCAGAGTTGGTACTCTTTGAGTCAGCACCTCGGTGGCCTAGAAATGCTCCCGAGTCAACATCTCGAAGAGCAAAAAGGAAAGGAATGATTTCTGAGCCGGTTTCTGCCGCCTTATATACCTGGCGAGCTTCTAAGTCCCGTCCAGGAGGCGGCGTGCAGTGCGTAGGCCCGCAGGTGAGGGCTATGCGCCGGCGCGGTCTTGTGCAGCGTCGTTCGCGGCCGCAGTGTGTTCGGTATTGGTAGACGGCGCTCGGGTGTGTGAACCCGAGCGCCGTCTACCCTGAACTCTGTTTCCGCGGCTCGGTGCGAGTGTAATCGGTGCAGCACGAGATGTAACGGCGCAGGGCGGAATAAAATGATGAAGCAAATAAAATATATTTCATATGTAATACTAATAGTAACAACATAAAAAGAGTAGTATAAAACTTTAATGGGGACGGGTTTATCCCGTCACAATTATATATATATTGTGACGTGATATTCGCGCCGCTCTTTCCCCGTCACAAAAATTAAAAGATTTTGCGGGAGCCCGGGAAAACGAGCTGAAAAACGAGCGCCAAGATCCTCCAGGGCTTGCATGAATAGTCTTTTATTTTTATTTTTGTATTATATGTAATTGCGGCGCTTCACCGTCATGAAAACATCGAGAGACTTTTCGTCAAGGACAACGGCGGTGCCCGAACGAGAGAGAGAGAGAGGAACTGAGGCGCGAAGTCTCACTTCCCGGTCACGTGGAGAGCCAGGGTAGGTGACTGCAGACAAAGGCCACAGCGGAACCTCAGCGCTTTAGCCTAGCGGAACGGGCGGAACGGCGGAACGAACATCAACGAGCCGGACTACGCTGAGACGTGCGGTGTTCCTGACATCCTGCTGCAGGGTTTCCAGGACCCGCTGCTTATCTCATTGCTGCATCCCCTGGATTGCTATCCCGCCCCGCTGCTTGCTGCTTTACTTATGCTGCTGCAAACTAGTTATAGACACTGCGAGCGTTCAAATTTTGCGGCCCGCTGATCCTGCCGCCTGCGAGCGAGCTTGCGAGCCGCGCCGCTAATCCTGCGACCCGATTGGCCCCGCGACCTACCCCGCGCGACCTTAGCGCTACACGGAGTATCGACNGCTTATCGAACGAAATCTTCTTGCTCTTGGTCGCGAACAGCTGTGCGAGACACACGCATATTTTCGGGCTCCCGTACGTACGCGAATCTTCCGTGCCGTCTACGTAGTTTGCCGTACCGCAATTTTAAACTGAAGGCGAAGTGATTCTCGTCGAGAGGGTGACCCCGGCGGATTCAAGGGAAGCTGACGAGTTAATCCGGACGGAGAAGACCGGACATGCCAGAGAGCAACCGACGACGGTGAGGTGCCCGTTTTAGTTCTGTTAGCCACGAATCCGCGTTGCACAGGCCTCGTGTCAAGGCTGGTCGCTTGCTTTTCGCGTTTGGTTTGTGACGGCAAGGACGTATCCTTGGCCGTATTCACGATTGTTTTTTGACAGCGGTCAGAATCGGGCTTCACGGGGCTTCGTGGCTGTAGTTGTAGATTCGTAGGTTAAGTGCATGTTTTATTGTAATTTCGCAAACCTAAGTCCAGCCCTGGAGTGGCGATCCGGCGCCAAGTAGCCTATTCGCGTTATTTGTGTCCGTCTTTTTCTATTTCTTTTTGTTTTGTTTGTCTAGCGAGCGTATTCGTGTGCGCGTGCCGTGATTATCGGAACGTATCGCTTGTGTACCGTCGGATCTCGGCTACCGACGGCAATCCGCCGCCGCGGTAAGAAATCGTCAGAACGAAATCGGATTTTTCTCGTGCGATCGGCTAGAGTAAGGTGTGTGCGAGTCGGAAACGGTGTGTGGATCGGTAATGAATATTGTGCCAAATTAACGTGCGGATTAACGACAGTTTCGGATGATGAATTTTCAGGACAATTATCGCCGAACTATTAGCGAGCGTACGGTGAATGCGTGTCGCCTTTCGAGCGTATAAGTTGTCCGGGATTATTCGCGGTCGAGTAACGTATCGTGTTGCCGATTTTCCTGGCACCAAGACAAAGAGCGTTGCCAATCATTTTGTGATACACAAACGAGAAAAGCCGCTCCGACGTCGCAACTCCTTCGCTCTGTATCGCGAGTATTTTCTTTCGAGTGCATGCGCGTAAATTGAGAAATCGGCTCGATTTAATCTTTTGGGCCTAGCGACACGAAACCGGCGAAAGCTGCGTGGCAAAGTAAGCCAGTCGACCAAATTGCGATCCTCAACGTAACAAGTAAGTCCGGGTTGATCCACGGCTTGTAAAAAGGCGACTGCACGCTATTTTATTGCGGCTTAGTGTTTGCCCTGCACATCTGCTTGCACTCTCTAGCTGTTTAGCCTGCCTCT
>NW_018021562.1:31129-39728 GCF_002006095.1 Pseudomyrmex gracilis
CTCGTTCCGGGCCATCTTTTCTGTCCTGCCAGTGATTAGACGTTGTCCTCTCGCGGACGCTCACCTAAGTCCCGGGAAGTAATCTCCGTTTGCGGGGGAGCGGCGCGAGAATTACGTTACCACCGCGAAAAACGTCACAATATATATATATGTATTTATATAGGGTGTCCCAGAATTGGTGTGACATCTCTCGTAGGCAGAGAGAAAGAGTAAAACGGAGTCGAAAAGTCCTGAACTATTTTTTTTCTATTATTTATAATAAGAAAATAATTGTTGAGTAAATCAGGCCAATCAGCGCCGATCTTTAGCCAGACGCACGTCAGTGAGCCACGCGTCTGGTGTGTGTGTGTGTAAGCGCTCCGCGCGGTTATATATATGTATATATATATGTGTAAAAATACGTTAAATAATAGGGAAAAAACAAGACATGCATACAGAAGAAGAAAAGATTAACCGTTTCATTGTTTATGTTAAGTGTTTATACTCGTCATGAAACAATGACTCTATTTTGTATGAGGACGAGTATTTTTGTTACATAGTCAAAACAATTTGCATTTGCAACAAAATAACATTTAAGTAAAACAAAAAACATGTTTGTAATGGTGACACCTTTTAACATTTTTTAGGACAAACAAAAGACAATATACAATATTTTACTAAGAGAGTAAACCAATGAGCCTTCAATCAGGGTGGTAATGGAATATAAATAATAATTTATATGTGATGTATATTGGAGGTTTCAATCACACACTATATTTGTGATCATCCTCAGCAATAGATTTAATGCTAATTGGTTTACTTCTCCTAGTTATTTATTTTACTGAGCTATATTTATTATCTTTTATACAATATTTTATTTTGTACTTTTTGTAACGCATTAATCAAATTGCTATCAATTGTAATTATATATAATGTTTTATAAAATAATACAATAAAATAATACATATTTTATAATAAATATCTATAATAACCATAATTTAAAAAAACAATTTAAAAAATTTTGTGGTAATTATTTAGATTAGAGGCTTCCTCTCCGATTTTAATGAGCTTGAAATATGTTATTAGGGATATGATTCTGAACAACTTTTCCTTATACATGTTACCGCCGCTCGGCTTTAGTTTTCGAGTTATAAACAAAAGAAGGTTTATTACTATTATTACAATTATCTCGGAAAGTAATTACGTTATGGGAAAAGTTTTTAAACAACCTGTAAGAAATTCGATTTTCTATAAAAAAGGTTATGATATTCATTTACCTAACTCCAACCGTTTTTATGTTAGAACGTTAAATCCACTGCATTTACGTATATATTACAATGCGAACATGATTCGTGACAACCACAATCAAACTCGAGTTGAAACAAACACATGTTCAGATTGATTGTTGCACAAAATTATTTTTAAGCGTGTAAGCAGGAGGGGCTGCGCCTCCCTGCACTCCTCTAAAAACCTAACCTAACCCTAACTTAAATTCTTTTTTCTGCATTCCCCTTCGAAAAATTTCCACAATGGTTAATCTATGTTATTACAATATTAATAGAAACGAATAAAAATTTTGCGAGAGAAAATACAGAAAGATGAGTTTAGGTTGTGACCGGACGGACACCCATACGAGAGAACTTCTCACGGTCGCCACCTACTTTGACCCTCTAAGTAGGAAGGAGATTATCTTTTCGGTCTGTTTTAGAAACGGACTTACCAAACCGATAAACATCCGACTGTGCTGTCCTCGCCTCTGGATCTTTCGCTTGTTGTAGACAATAACGGACAGAAGAAAACAATTTTCGTTTTTGGACTGGCTCAACGAAGTCTGGTATGTTGTTTCAACGACGTTGTTGCATCGTCCGGCAAAGAAGCTGCTACCTCCAAACCCGTCAGTTGCAAGGTTAAAGTTAGGTTAGGTTTTTTAGGGGGGTACAGGGGAAGGCGCAGCCTCCTCTGCCTACACGCATACACTTTCCACAAGAAGCGAGATTCAACATGGGCGATTCAATTAGTACTTCCGTAAATTTTTAGTTTAATATTAAGTGCGCAACTAAGTTTTTGCTGTTTGTCAATAGATGGCTCCAGCAGTAAGTGCTGGTCGAGTTTGACATATCCAAAACGTCACGAGCCAAGCTTAGATATATGGCAAACAAACCGCTTTGACACGTTAGTAATTTTGTTTTGGCGTCATATACTTTTGGTTGTGTGAAAATGTCTGATTTTGTACCAAATAATCGTCATTTGCGGGAAGTGTTAATTTTCTTATTTTATTCGAAGAAAACGGCGGCTGAAGCGCATCGAGAGCTCCAAAAAGTTTACGGAGATGCTGCTCTAAGTAAAACAACGTGCCGTGATTGGTTCTGTCGCTTCAAAGACGGTGATTTCGATGTTGACAACCGTCCGCGTGAAGGAAGGTCAAAAACCTTCAAAGACGCTGAATTGGAGGCATTGCTTGATGAGGATTCATGCCAAACGCAAGAACAGCTTGCTTCAGCATTAGGAGTTACCCGCCAAGCAATTTCTAAGCGATTGCATGCGTTGGGAATGATTCAAAAGCAAGAAACTTGAGTTCCTTATGATTTGAAGCCAAAAGACGTTGAGCGTCGTTTTTTCGCCTGTGAACAACTGCTCCAGCGGCAAAAAAAAAAGGGTTTTTTTTATCGCATCGTGACGGGTGATGAAAAATGGATTTATTAGCAACTCAAAGAAAAGAAAGTCATGAGGACTACCCGTCATGCTTCTACGTCGTCGGCTCGACCGAATATTCACGCTGCAAAGGTTATGCTGTGTATTTGGTGGGACCAGGTCGGTGTTATTTATTATGAGCTGTTGAAACCGAACGAAACCATCACTGGAGAACGATATCAAATTCAATTAATGCGACTGAGCCGAGCACTGCGCGAAAAACAGCCACAATACGAGCAGAGGCACGAAAAAGTGATTCTACTGCATGACAACGCTCGGCCTCATGTTGCCAAACCCGTTAAAACCTACGTGGAAACGCTTAAATGGGAAGTCCTACTCCACCCGCCATATTTCTCAGATATTGCGCCGTCCGATTACTTGTTCTGTTTAATGGCACATGGTTTGGCTGATCAGTAGTTCCGCTTATATGAAGACATCAAAAAATGGCTTAATTTGTCGATAGCCTCAAAAGACAAACACTTTTACCGTAACGGTACTCGAGCTCTGCCAGAAAGGTGGGAAAAAGTTGTAGCTACCGATGGGCAATACTTTGAATGATTTATTTATAACCATTTTTTCACAATAAAGTTGCATTTTCAAAAAAAACAGCAAGAACTTAGTTGCGCACCTAATAGATAATCACAAAACATTCGGTTAGGTATTAAATAATAAGATAACTACAATTTATATTGAACTATACTATATATATTATATTATAATTGTTTCAAATTGAGAACATTTCTGCCATAATATTAAAAAAAGCAATAATTTGATTATCAAAATTGTAGTGCCATCAAAACAGAAATTCCGCTAAATAGCCAGCATAATGTTGTTTACGAGTTCCGTATTGTGGAATGTTTGCTCTGGTTTCCCGCCAGACACGTTCTATATTTTGTGTATGTGCTCCAGTGTCAGGATTTACAAAATTCAATTTATGAGTAACCATTAAGTGTTTAAATCCTTCGTTATTCAAACAGTGATAGAATTTCCAACAATCGGAAATAATGGTAGTTCGAGGTTTAATTCTTTTTTGTATAACCTGTAGTAATGTATCAGATGTTCTGTCAGAAACCGGCTCGATAAATACACGCTTAAATGATCTCTCAATTCCACCAAAAATCCATTGACCAGTAATCAATCAACCTTTATTGAACTTCTGCTTTCCAAGTTTTGCCTCATTTATTTCAACAATCTCATTTTCACCACCAATTTAAGTAGAATATTTTTCTATCCATAAGAGACATAATTGACGACAAAAGCTACTCCAATCAACAGTCGTCGACGACATTTGTAATTCATTTTCTAAAAATTGTTGGCGTGGTAGTCGCAGCAATAAGAAATAACCGATGAAACGACAAACATCTTGGATGGAAATGCGTATATTATTAAACCATGTATTATGATAGGCACTAATTTTCCAGTTGCACTGTCTTTTGACTTTCTTCTTGTTCCGATTTTTAAATTTTTACGTAAGACACTAGGTTACATTTAAACATCAAATTCTGTCAATTAAATTTCATTGGCTTTTTACATTTAATGCAGTTTATATTACCATAGATCACTTTTTTCTTAATTAAAAAATCAATTAATTCGTCATAATTATTACATAGATTTAAATATTCAAACAATTTCATTTTCTTCCGTTTCACTGTATGTACTGTTAGAACAAATAGCAATTAAATATTGAACGTATACAATACTGTATTATTCGACCTCAATAATGTTTACGTACTGTGTTACCACTGTGCTATCACTGTCTAATATAAGCTAAACCATTACAGTATATAATCTTTTAAATAAGAAGTCGGCAATATAATGTTATAAGCGTGTAGGAAGGGGAGGAAAGGCGTAGTCCGTCCCCCTGCAGGGAAGAATAGCTCTCCTTGCCTACACGTGTTATCCAAACAACATATTTACTTCAGAAATCGACACGATGTCGCAAAACATAGAATTCGTTTCTGAAACTTCTTTTGCAAATATCTCGGAAACTAAGGCCGAGCGGCGGTAACATGTATAGGGAAAAGTTGTTCAGAATCATGTCTCTAACAACATATTTCAAGCTCATTAAAATCGGAGAAGAAGCCCCTAATCTAAATAATTACCAAATTTGTTTTATTATAATTATTTTGATTTTACAACAAATGCACTTACTCTGCTTTTGCCGAATATACTCGTCGCACTTGAAAAAAAATTTAAGCACAATAAATATAATATATATTTAACCCTTTCATTGTTGTATCTCATTTGGAGAACGTACACTTGTGTGCTTAAATTATTTTTTTCATATTGTGTTGCGGATAATAAGATACGATTTTGTTTCCAAACCAAATCTCCGACACATCTCGATGACGCAAATTATACGCTTCGGACTTTCTTTGATATGCCTTCTCGAGATTCTCAGTAACTCACTCGTGTAACGCTGACAGTTTAGTCATGCGTTCCATCCAGTTCGCGGAAGGTTGCTCGGCAACTTTATTGACATCCGTCAAGCAATTCCTCAAAGAACGTATCAGCAACAATTCTTGACCTAAATTCAAGAAAGCTGGTGACGCACCCGTAGACGAATAATGTGCAGTATTATAAGCAAAACAAAAGTTTTGCAAGTGAAGATCCCACTCACGATGATCTCTATCGAGGAAAGCTACGATCATAGTTTTTAGGATTCGAGTTACCCTCTCCACGAGATTTACCTGTAGATGATAAGATGGCACCGTGGTGTGTTTAATACCATGCNATTCGGCAAATTCCCTCAAAGTTTGATTCACAAACTCTGTTCAATTGTCTGTCAATAAAAATTGCGGAATTGCCTAACGAGAAATAACAAGATCTTCTAGAGCTTCCGAGATTTTTGCCATTCGCTGCTCTCAGAGTACGGCGTTTCACCCACTTGATGAATATATCTTGAATTACTAGAATACATACGAATCCGGCCTTACTACGAGAAAGTGGACCCATTATATCAACAGTGACAACTATCCAGGAACCATAGGTAATCCGATATTCCATCAAACCGGCGGGACTGGCCTGCTCTACTTTATCCTGCTGACATGTTAAACAAGACATCACGTATGCAGTTACCTCTCTAAACATATTTGACTAATAATAGTTCAGAAGTAATCGCTGATACGTCTTTCTACACCTAAGTGACCAGCCTGAGAGTCCTTATGAGCTTCGATCATTGCTTCTCTACGTAATTTTTTCGGCAACACCATCTTCCATCTATCTAGATCCTCAACAACGTCAGAAAAAAACGACAGTTTGTAAATAATATAAATGACCATCAATTATTCTTTTCTAATCTGTAAAACGCTTAACACGATCTCGAACTTCTTAAAGTCGTCTACGATATCAAAGATCGGAATTAACCGATTCTTTATCGATACTGCCATCCTCACTGTTATCATCGATGTTCCTATCAGAGTCAGATTCATCGACATCACCAATTTATTCTCAAGTGCAGCAGAAACCAGAAAGAAGATTCATTTTTTCCTTCATACATGCGCGAAAGAGCATCAGGCACATGATAAAAAACGCCTTTACGATGTATTATCTCATAGTCATATTCAAGTAATTCCAGTGCTTATACACAGATTGAAAATTCTCGCCACTCAACCGGTGAGAATTTTCAATCTGTGTAGCCAGCGTAAGCTGCTATGGTCTGTGATGACGGTAAATTTATACCTTTCCAAGTATGGTCAAAATTTTTGGATAGCCCAGACGACGACAAGGTACTCCTGTCCAGTTATAGAGTATTTCTTTTTGGCATCACTAAGAGAATGACTAGCAAAAGCGATAATCTGTTCCGTATTTTCTATTCTGCGTCAAAACAGCACCTGATCCAACAGAACTTGCATTATTCTGTAATATAAACGGCAAAAAAAATCAAGACAAGATAATGTAGGGGCCGACATTAGATATTTTTTCATTTTATCAAATGCTTTAGACTAATCTTTGCCCCAACGCTATGGTTAATTTTTGCGTAATAAACGAGTAAACGGCTCTGTTACAATGGCAAACTGAGGTATAAATTGACGATACCAGGCCGTGCTGAAGAGACGTCGCAATTGTGCTTGATTGTTCGAGAAACCGAATATTCTAAAATCGGACGAACCTTTTCAGAATTGATCGTGAGACTCTCTTTTTGTATCAAAAACCCTATGTTATGTCCCGGGGACTCTACGGTCCCCTTTTCCTTGCAACGCGACGCGCCAACGCATAACAAACCCTTTTTTTGTAAATAATGAAAAGCAATAAATAACTCAAACGGGTCTCCTATCGTTTGGAAACTCAAACTACAAACAATAGAAGAACAAACGGAAAGCATATCGACGATCGAAAAGATAAACCGCGCCTAGTAAGAACCCGGAATTTTGCTATAACGAGCGAGAAAAATTTATTGTTTAAACACTCCGAGCAGCTTTCCAAACAAACCTGGATATCTCCGAGTCATGAAAACCACCGCTTATAAAAATTAGAGCGGCCGGCGCAAATAGAAACTCCGGCGCCACAAGCAATTTTATTATAAGCAAATAACAAAAAGTTTATGTGGCGTGATCGAAAAAAAACAACACTCTTCCTTTTCCCTTCTCCAAAAAATCGGACAAACCAACCAAGGCGAGAAATCGTCACCGATTGGCGATCTCACGAAGTTTACTCGACCACTAACTAACAAATAGAATCTGGCAAAACTCGACTGAGTTTTCTGATTGAGAGAGTCCTCGCTTACTCAAAATTGTATAGAAGCCAGGACTCTTAGAACCAAAGTCAGTTGAGAGCCGCTAATCTAAAAGGTCGGGCGTGTCGTGGTACAAAAGTTTGAAAAATTTGGTGCCGTGAGTGCCAAAGCCGGGACACCGAAGCCGCACTGGTATTCAACGCTCCACTTCTGAGTGCTTGCAGCCAACCCGACACCGCCGCCACTCACCCATGTAGTAAGTGTTTTTAAAAAACCAATTATTCATTAAGGCTCCACGAATTAGAAATAAAAATTGAGAAAAGAGAGAAACCCGCAGCTGCTCTTCAGAGAGCTGAGAGAAACGTAATCGCAAAATAAAACCAATTAATCATTAATTCATCGGCTAAGTCTAAAAACGATTACTGAACTGTCTAATAGCGATTTCGGCTGATCTGCACCGCCTGCACAGTTCGGGTATCGGTGTAACTTGTGTGTTCGGCTGGTCGAATGGCAGCAGTTCTTTGCTGGTTCCGCGTATTCGTCTGAGCTCAGTACACCGCATAGGTGAATGTTGGGTGTACACAAGGTGGCTCTCACAAATTAGTTGGAGCTAGTTAGTGTAATCAGTACACACACCGATGCGGTGTTGCACACAATTGCACCAACTCTACACAGGTGGCACACCGGTGCAGACCAGCTGAAATCGCTATAAGATAGCCTCTCCCCTCCTTCCTTGATCAGAGAAAATATCCGCAATCTTAAATCGCTCTAGATGACTTCTGATAGACATCCGCGGTTTTGAATCACTCTGGATGACTTCTGATAAACATCCGCGGATTTGAATCGCTCTGGATAACCTCTTACCTCCTTCCTAAATCACGGAAACAAACAAAGCCCGCTTATCTCCGAATATCAGTCTTCGAATCATGAAACATCTAAATTTATTTCTATCATTAAATCTATCAGAACCTAAGAAATGAAACAAAACCGAATTTGTCAATTGACATAAGGAAATATATTTCTAAGATAATCTAAGTTGCGTAACCATAGGTTAAGGAGGCTCGCTGCACTAAACAACTCGTATTCCTCCTCTCTCTCACACTTGCACCCTAGCTTATAGATTACTTTGTACGAAATGATTATGCGCTCCGTCATTGTATTAGTTTCAACACACCTGTATGTTAGTAATTTGCTAAGATTTCGATTTGTCTTATTGTTACTAAATACACAGTTTGTCCGGAAAGTTCCCGGACT
>NW_018021563.1:0-3429 GCF_002006095.1 Pseudomyrmex gracilis
TTGCTCGTAGCGCCAACGGGCGCCGTACTAACTAACTAGTAGCAATCGGGTGTCCACAATTGGACACCCGATTTTGGGACTAATGGATATTTGGATCAACTGGACTTTTTATGTGATCCCCGCGCCTATTCTTCGAATTAATGACGCCGTCTCTACCTAGGTATCAAATTTCATACAAAAAATCTCTCAAAATGTCGTAATTGTGGCCGCCATATTGTATATGCCATTTTGAATTTTTTTTACTGTAGAATGTGTAATGCATTCGCGTGCGTTATTTTCGCATTCCATAGTGCCGCGGCTTATACTATATATTTTAACAATACAGACATTATACTATAACGATATAATGAACAAAATAGAATATAAGTAGTAACAAATAATAATATGAAATAATACAAAATGATAGATATATAATCGAACGCTACAAAATGAAGAAATAATAGAATTTATGAACATATAAAAGAATAGATATATAATAGAACGCTACAAAATAAAGAGATAATAAAATATATGAAAATACAAAATAATAGATATATACAAAATAATCAAAGAATCGAATATAAAATAATGAGTGACAATTTTAATAGTTATTTGTAGTATTGGTAAGGAACGGGGTTCGCTCCGTCACATTATTTCTACTTCTTCCGGTGTGCTTCTTATATCGCATTGTAAAGTACTACCGCATTTACAAGTATCTAAATATAAAAAGAAGAAAATTGTATTATAGATAGAAATAAAAAATATTTTATTTATTATGTGTCAAATTTTACTTATCAAGAGGCACGGTAGTGCCTCGCGCCAAGTTCACGCGCGCAAACTGTGCGAGGCACACTGTGCCTATTATACGCAAAACATATATTTTTAAAAGTGAGAAATAGTTATTCCGCAATTTTTAATCCGATCGACTTTTTAGTATCAATAAATTTAGGTTGAAACACTGAAAAATAAAGTATTCTTGTGGTTTTTTGGTCCGAGTCTTCTATTCAAAGATTTTTTTAAGATAAAGTTTTGAAGCATTGAATTTAGATTCAGAAACGTCGTCGTCGTTGTCTCCGGTTCAATAGAACCGCTTGATTGGTCGGCCGGAGCATCCAGTTTCGTAGTTTCGCCAAGAGAGTGCGGTACAAATGCGTTAGTGGGAGAGCAAATCAAATCAGTCATTGCCGAAGTCTCGGTAGCAGAAGAAACGGATATCGTGATTATGTTGAATATGATTTGTCGCGATCTGAAGTTTGTGTTTTGAAGTAAGTAGACGTTCTTGTATGTATTTTATTGCAATTCGCTTTTTGTGGTTTTAATATACGCTTGTGTTGGACATATTTTAACGCAATCGGAGTTTTGTGGTTAATAAACGGTAAATTTTAATAGGCAATACGTAAAAAATGTATTTGAATGTCCGAGATATCAGTCGGAAAAACAAGTTCATGCGTAGCAGGGCTGGTCGTAATTTATTCGATTCTATTTCAAAAATTCGTCATATCGTCTAACAATAAGTAATAGTATTTATCTCTCGGTTCTGCAATTTTACCAAAATCGTAGTTTTGTTTAGCATAATGTTTGCAAAAAATATTAGTCTCAATTATGTAAACAAAAGAGAAATAGAATAAACAGTATTAAATGGTAAAATTTGCTACGTAATGTGCAAACTATGCGTGTATTGTTATTCAAGGGATGTTTTTGTAGTTGGTTTGACGCTCAAGTCTCGAAAAAGGGCAAGATCACGTGTAGCAAATATGTACGTGATTTATTTACTTAATTTTACACATTTAAGATTCTTCTACAATATATATTGTATTTTAATAGTATAAATTGTCTATCCTGTTTTTGTACAGATTTTTCTTGGACATTGCGATCGATCAAAAAAGAAAAAAGAAAACGAGAATAAAAATGTTAATAAATGTTAAATTTTCTCACGCAATGTGTAAAATATGCGTGTATTGTTTGATAAGTATACGTTTCTGTGTTGGACATATTTTAATGCGATCGGAGTTTTGTGTTTAATAAACGGTAAATTTTAAAATACGCAATGTGTAAAAAATGTGTTTGAATGGCCAAGATTTGGCGTCACTCAATAAAACAAATTCACGCGTAGCAAAAATGGTCGTGATTTATTCGATTCTATACATTTATAAAATTTGTTATATTCTTAGGTTTCGTAATCAAGAGACACGGTAGTGCCTTGCGCCAAGTTCACGCGCAACAAAGTGACGTACGAACGGCGCGAGACGCACCGTGTCTATTATACGCGAATATAAGGTTTCGAGAAAAATTGTGAAATATTAAATATTCATATCTCAATAACGACTAAACCGATTGACTTCTTTTTAGTCTCAATCGATTCGGATTACAAAAATACAAAAAAATGTTTATGTGTGTGTGTTTCTTTCCTCTGTGTCTTCTGTTCAACGATATTACAAATTTTCTTCAAAATATATAATTTTATCATGTTCAGATCTCGTCTCCAATGTGTAAGGAATGTGTTATTAGTACTATTGCTTCCAAGAAATGGCAACATGCGCAAGTTGAACGAAAGATAAGGAAGAGAATTATAATGTGCTGAGAGAAAAAAGAGAGATACAGAGAGAAAAAGAGAGAGCGCGAGGAAGTGAAAGAGAGTGCGAGAAAGTTCGAGAAAGAGTAAGAGAGAGTGCGAGAGAGTGCAAGAGAGAATGAGAGAGAATGCGAGAGAGAGAGAGAGAGAGAGAGTGGGAAAGTGTGAAAGAGAGTGCGAGAAAAAGTGAGAGAGAGTGCGAAAGAGAGTGAGAGAGACTAAGAGAGAGTGCGAGAGAGAATAGAAGAGAGTGCGAAAGAGTTCGAGAAAGATTGATTGTGTGTGTGTGTGATTGATTGATCTTTATTTAGCTTTCTCAGCTATTTTAAATACAGTTTTAACAAACATTTGCTATAACATATGTTTTTAACATTCTTTTAAACGATTTGAGTCTTTCTTTACTTTTTATTTTCGCTGGTAAGGCGTTGTACATTTTTATCCCTTCGTAAAACATACTTTTTTGTGCGTTCTTCGTTTTTCTGAATTTTATTTTAATGTCTCTAATTTGCCTCGTTTCTCTTTCACTTTCTATTATTTCTAACCTATCTCTTAATGGTAACAANTTTCTTAAGATCTTAAAAATAATATACAAACATTATAATGTAACCGTTGTTTCATAGACATAAATTGCAGTGCATCTCGCATACATTCTACTTTAGTATACCTATCACACTGTAATATTACTCTCATAGCCCGATTTTGTGCTACCTGCAACTGACTTATCTGCGTTTCACCCATATCTAGTAATAGCGTCGCGCAATACTCAAAGTGCGGCGCTATGATTGTCTTGTATACACAGTTTGTCCGGAAAGTTCCCGGACTACGTGAATTAAAAATCGAAAATGAAAGATATGGTTTATTAAACAAGTTTACACTTC
>NW_018021563.1:5327-12946 GCF_002006095.1 Pseudomyrmex gracilis
GTAAAAACTTGATGTAAAGAAATCACTGTCATAAAGGTAAATGAACAGCTGATAAGCAGAAGCTTGGCATGGGTGTCCGTAACAGTGCTGCCAACGTGACACAAACAACAGAATTCTAAACCGATAAGCCCGCGAGNTTTAAATTAGAAATTCCGGTTATTTTTTGATCATGGTAGTATTACCTCTCAATTCTTTTCGTATACTTCTAACTATCATAGAGTTTGTTTTTCCCGCATTTATTTTTAGCTTGTTTATATTCATCCACTGCTCGACTACATTAATTGCTGTAATCATTTTACTTTCTAAATCCGTGCTACTTTCTCCACTTACGTATATTGAGGTGTCATCAGCAAACATTTTTATACTGCATCCTTTTGGACAGATTTTGCTTATATCATTTATATATACTATAAATAACAAAGGTCCCAATACTGATCCCTGTGGTACTCCATATTCTGTTGGTAGTAATCTATACCACTTATGATTAAATCGCACTTGCTGTTTCCTATTGCTTAGATACGATTTAAGCCACTCTAAAACCACTCCTCTAATTCTATACTAATACAATTTCCTTAATAATCTTTCTCTATCTATTATCTCGAACGCTCTTTTAAGGTCCATGAAAATTACTCCCACCATTTGTCCCTCACTCACTACTAGTTTCCATTCGTCAATGACAGTTTGAATCGCTGTTTCGCACGAATACTGTTTTCTGAACTCCGACTGATGCTCTGTGATAATAGCATTACTTTCTAGATACATTTCAAGCTGTTCTTTTACTACTAATTCTAACACTTTCTCAAATACTGGTAATATATTAATAGGTCTGTATTCACTTGCTTTTCTCGCTTTACCTATTTTTGATATCGGCACTATCGTAGAAGTTTTCCATCCTTCCGGACAGCAACCAACTCTCAAAGAATTATTTATTATATCTGCAAACTCTTCTTTTATTACGCAAAAAGCTGCTTTTAATACATCACTAGTTATGCCCTCATCCGTACCTTTCTTTTTTGGTAAACTCATAACAATTTTCTCTAACTCGTCTATCCCTATCATCTCAAAATTGTCCATAATTCCTTTGTCCTCAATAACATAAATAATTTTTTTATGTGTACCGCTGGATCTACCTACATTTATAGAGATTGAACTATATTATTAATACTTTTTACGTAGTATAAATTAAATTTATCGGCTACATTCGGCTTATCANTATTATCTAAGATTTCAAAATCTATACTTTCTACTATTTTTGTTCCTACTGGCTCACTTTTAATTATTTCTTTCAAGGTTTTCCACATAGTCGTAGAATTTTCCTTGTTGAGATCTATCATATTTTCATAATATATATATACTCTCTTTTTTTATCTGTAATTAATTTTACAACTGTATTCCTTTCAGTTTTAAATTGCAACCAATTTTGCTCACTATTTTCATAAATCGCTTTCTTGTATGCTTTGTTCCTTCTATCAGCTGCTTCTTTTATTTCATCTGAGAACCACTTTTTCCTTTCCCACACCTTCGGAATTCTAAACTTTCTTATCGGCGCCACTACATCTAACGCTTCTACTATACTGTCAACAAGCTTTGTCGCTCTCATTCTGACATCCATATCTTGTCTTTTATGCAATTTATTTTCCACTAACCTGGTAAATTCACTTACATCAAATTCCTTAAAGCTACTAGCGCTAAATTTTCTATAGTTATTTTCACTTCTCTTAGCACCAAATGTAACTTGAAGCCATGCATGATCCGTAATTTTAGGTTCGTAAACTACCTGTACTTTTAAACTATCATTATTAGCAAAGATTAAATCAATGATTGTCTGATTGTCTTTCGTGATTCTTGTCGGTTTATTAANGTATTGTTTCATACCTAAGCTCAGTATTGTCGTTTGCAGCTTCTTTGCATAAAAAGAATCTAACATAAGATCTATATTAAAGTCACCAATTACTATACATTCTTTTTTTATTGTTAACTCCTCTACTGTATCTTTCAGAAATCTCATAAAGTCACCATGCGATGCGCTTGGTGAGTGATATACTACCATAATCACCTTTTTACACAATTTTTCTTTTACTTCTACCGCTACACACCAACAGTTCAATTTTAAAGTTTTTGCTAATACTATTTTATATTTAACATCGTCCCTTATATATAAAACAACTCTTCCTGTATTTCTGTTCTCAGTATTACACCTAACTATACTATAACCCTGAACGCTCACTTCACTATCAATCTCATCAATTAATCTAGTTTCCGACAGTGCTAAGAATGCAGGATTTATTTTCTTCAAAATCTGATGTTGTATCTCATCTTTATGCGCCTTTAGACTTTGCGCATTTGTATATAGCAGTAGCTCCACATCTTCCTGTAGTTGCTATTTAGTCCTTCCAGCCAGCTCTCCTCTTCTCTTCTTGTAATGCTCTCTTAAATGTTGGATATTCCATACTGAGAGCGTCGTGCTCGTCATTTATTTTCAGGTTGTATGCTCGAATTTTGAATACATACAATTTACACACTTCTTCTTTGTCGTTAAGCAGTCATTCGAGTTGTGGTTTCCTGCACATTTGTGACATGTCTCGTCTCTCACACAATTTTTAGCTATGTGATAATAACCCCAGCATTTAAAACATCTTTTAACACCAACATGATTAAATACAAAGGACATTTCTTCCATCCTATATTTAGCTTACTTTTCTTCAGAATCACCTCGTGTGTTTCATCATCTGTTTCTAATATTATTGATCTCTCTTCACTTTCTTGTTTTTTAGACTGGTTGTTATTATTTTTCTTTCCTTTAATTATTTTCTTCACTATTTATTGTATCCATTTTATTCTGCCTTTTTATCGTAGATATAAGTTCATCATCATTTAAATTTATCTCTTCTATCTCTACATAAATAATTTTTAATTTCGGATTTGATTGTGGTGATTCCATTACTTTATAATTTTCTCCTAGTTTAGCTTGAACTGTCTTCTTCAATTTTTTTTACTTCTTCTCCAGTTTCACATCCCATTATTACAGTTCTCTTGCTTCCTTTTCTTAATTTTGTTACTCCCATCGCCATGTTCTTAATATCCACTTTTTCTTTTATTAACTTTTTTGCGTTGTCACTCTCCTGTTCCAATTTTAGCTTCACAATTATAATATTTTCTCGTTTCATTTCTTTAACTGTAGCTTCTTTGCGTTCCTGACGCTGGTTCGCGCACTAGTAGTATGTGGGCACTTATGGCGCGTCAAAACAAACCCCCTCTACCTGGCCCCCCCACCACTTCTGGCGCCATTGCCCCACCAGGGTAGTTTCCCCTTCCCTTGGGAGTAATTGGCCACGCCCACTGGAGAAGATAGAAAAGTGACATGATTTATGATCCCATACATTTTTTATAAATTTTTTATAAATTTTTATAATTTTCTAAAACTGTGTATTTTAAATTTTGTTGTTGAGGAATTTGTGTGGGAGGAAAATTCGAGAATATTCTTAAGTAAGAATTCTTTATTAAAAGAGTATATATTTATTGAAAAATTCGTTTTGAAGTGTAGTTGGTACTGGCAATGGCGGCGCTCCGATGTTGTTGCCTCGTGCGTTCAATCGTGTATGAGAGCAAGTTGGCGTCGATTGAGTGAGGAAGTGTAAGGGCAGGGGTGGCATCGGTCCCGAGAAGGATCAATCAGCGTCTGGGCATTTATGGCTCCCAATGAGCGAGGTCCAGGGGTAGTTGATGGGGATGATAGAGCCCCCAAGAAAGGACCAATGAGTGTGAAGCATAGTTGAGTGCGTTTAGGCAAAATAGAAATTGAAATAGAAGCAGGCGTCGCAAGACTGTGACTAGAAAGTCAGGGTTCTGATGTAATATAAAAAATGAATTTATGTGTCCGGATTTTTTCTGAACAATTTTCATCTGCGCGAACTTGTACGTGCGGGTTGACACGTACGTGCCGATGAGAACATAAGTTTTTTGAAGACAAAAAACGGTTTACGACTCGAGACCGTTAAATCTGCACGTTTGTGGGGGGGGTAACAAGAGCGTGCCGATGTATAGAAGAGAACATAATTTTTTTTGAAGACAAAAAACGGTTTATGACTCGGGACCGTTAAACCTGCGCGTACTTGTTCGCGCGAGAAACTTCGAGAAAATTCTACGAGAGTTTTCGATGGATATTCAATGTAGACTAAAATGTTTACAAAACTGTGTGAGGAGTTTAGGAATAGGTTTCTTGGGAAGAATAACAGAAAACAACTTAGTACAGTTATTCGATATAGATATATTTTAAATACGTAAAAGAAAATACAAGAGTACAGGTGATTATTTGTTTTTGATTTACAAGTACAGTGATGAATATAGTGGTCAGGAAAGCGGGTTTGTGCATTGTTGGATTGTACATTGTTGGATTTCGTAGAGAATATTTTACAAAATAAACATACAATTAATTTGTCGTTGGCGTCGAAATTTCCGGAAAACAGTTGTAAAAATTGGGAAAGGCTATACCCGTAAGCCATAAAATAGAGAAACACACAGCAATAATGCCCGCACGTTTGCGAAAAATATCCTTGAAGTTGAGTCGTGTTCCATGTGTGCGTTGCGGAATTTCTTCGAAGTCGCAGAAGGAAGCGAGAATCTGACGGCGGTATTCCATAGCTGTCGAAGTAGGTGGCGTGTCTGTTTCCATCGAGGAAGAAGGCAACCCAGTGGGTTCCTGGTTGATTGTGATTGTCTGTGTTAGCGACGATTGCTGTCCACTTCGTCCACATCCTGGGCAATTTGTCGGCTGGATAAATTCCCGTGTGTCCAGATATTTGCAGTTGTCGCAATGCTTGCAATATTTCTTTCGTATTCATTATTTCGATACAGATAGTCACAAGAAAGCGGAGTGAATCTTATGTATTTCCCTTGTACCTCTGTTTGTACAGCGACGTCGTTTAGGCAGGAGGTTTTCGGTGGGCACTCGTCTTCACTGCGCGTATCTTCTTCTTCTGTTAGTTGTTCTTTCTCCTCCTCCGTTTTGATGTCGTCAGATCATAAGCATCTCTGCTTATAGCATTGCCTTCGTTTAGAAAATGAATACCCGTTCCTGAGAAAAGAGTATGAAAAGCCTCGATGTAGAGAGGAGAGTCTCTTGAAAAAGAAGGTTGTAACGGTCTAGTAGGAACTTGCATTCCATCGACGTAAAGCGACAGGAAATTTATATTAAAGTTTTTAAAATTAAATGGATTAAGTTTCCTATCGCCGTTAAACGCTATATTTTCAACAAAACCGATTATCACTCGCTTCGGCAGTTGCTTGAGTTTGGCGTTGTCAATTGATTCTCCTACTACTCCTCTATGGATCGTAAACGATTTAACTTCAACTCTCGTGAGAAGATACTTTGCAGTGGTTTTGCTCAGCATTTTAGCGTGAGCTAATAAAACTCCAGCGCTTAGTTTTGCTCTCCTCATGATCAAGGTGGCGTTTACAATACGAGCTCTTGTCTGCGGCGTAGATTCTATGAGACAGAAAGAATCCTTCGAGCGGATGAGTCTTAGGCGCATTTTCACGCCATTAATCAAGAATTTATCCTGATTGAAAACGTCGCAATGTAGATGTCCTATGAGATCCACAGCAAGGTTATTTTTGAAATACTTCAAACGTCTCACGAGAGCGGAATTCTCAGTTGGAATATCGAAGCCATCATCCATCAGCCCCGGAGGATCGCTATCCCATAAAGGATGGGATATCCACCCCAGGTGGTGAGATGAAAGGATTTTGCCTCTGAAGAATAATTCAACAATGTCTCGAAATAGACTCGATACGCGTAAGCATTGTTCGGAGGCGACACAAGCTTTTGATTGAAGTACACATAAATTTGATTGAACATGGAATGTAAAAAGTTATTTACAGGCCCTACTTTATGCTCTGCAGCAGCAATGGCGCTAGAAGCTGTAGCCGAAGTAGCCGGAATAACCGCTGCGGGGGTTTGCAATATCACGCGAAGANTGAGAAGAGTATGCGCGAGATCTATGTAATCTTCACCACGTCCCGGTACAACAAACTCCACGGGAGCGTCGTCCGCAAGAGTCGACAAAGGTTTGTAATGAATCCATTGCGAACTCTCGATACTGGTCTGCGTGGGCGGTAGAGTGAAAAGATCAAGTTTGCTTTTGAAACACTCACACGAGTGAGTATGAAGAAAAGACATTTTGCTTCGTCTACGAGAATATATCGCTCACGGTTCGTTTCTTGCTCACGCGGCATTTGATAATTTTTGTCGCGCGCTTCTTCTTTTTCTTTTTCTTTTTCTGAATTTTTTTACTCGTTGAGCGTTTAATTGCTCGAGTTTTCTTTTTTCTCCGTACGGAAGCCGATTTCTTGTTGGTGCTACTAGCACCAACGGCGACGCTTGATCGCGAAGTAAACGGGGAGCTTACCAGGGTCAAACTGACCCGGGCGTTTCTTCGCAAGGGGTATATATCCCGACCCTCGCATTAAGCTGGTTATTTTTTCTTTTGTTTGTTGTTTGAGATTGTCACGTGATTCTTTGAAACGACTGTTAACTGCTTCTTTTAGCGAAATATTGTTATCCCCCACATCGTCTATTATTCTCACACCGGCGCGTAGAGCTTCTTTTCCGATCGCGCGCGCTCCGCTAGCCAGGTAAAAAAGCACCCTCCTGAACAATCCGCCGAGAAACTTCCGATACCGTGACCACGCTGATACGTCGATCCCGTGAAAACTCTCGGAATACCGCCCCCGCTCTGCATCTTGTAATATTCCATATAATGAGCCATATTCTACTCGAATACGCGTCTAAAGTATAACGTTACCGTCAACGTGTCGAATTTGAATGGAATAAATTTACCAAACTGATCTCTTATATCTATTTCTATCACGCGGAAACTTTTTTTACAAAGGGGAATATAATATCCAGGCGAGTAATGTTTCACCTCATTAAAACGGTACTTATCCGTGGTATTGTTAGTAACGATTCGATACAGCGGTGTTAGCGTATCTCCGGTTATGTATGACTCACAAATGTCGCAATAAACAAATAACTTGTCGAGGATAGTACGGACCAAGCTGATTGGTTCGAAACTATCAACACCGGCAGCTCTGTCTACTACGAAAGGTGTATTAACAGAGAATGATTTAAATCCGAGTATACGACGCAATTTGTCGCTACGCTTTACACTATGAATTTGATTGCATTTGTCTTCTTTACATGTAAGCGATATAGAAACTTTATTACCATATAGGGGATTCAGTGATGTCATGTAATATGTGATTTTTCTTGAGAGCACGAATGATTTATAGTTTCTATAAGATCAGTTTCTGAAGAATAAATTCCCGACAAAATTGGAATATTAACTAACGAAATATCGCCGTTAGGAAAGGTATTTGCGAGCGTTATCAGAGCTTCATCTTCGCGTAAATGTAAAAAACTAGAAGGAAACTGAATCTCGCTAAGAGCAACTTCCCATTTTCCCTGCAAATCTATACGGCGACGTAATTCCGTGGTAAAACACGAAGTGGTGTTGTGCGGGAAGTAAAGCATACTGCTATTGCTCGGGAAAACTACGAAAAAGTGTTCCTCCATTGTCATCATCATTGTCGCCATCATTGCCTTGTGCAAGCGTTGTTAA
>NW_018021563.1:13106-17179 GCF_002006095.1 Pseudomyrmex gracilis
CTTGCTCGTAGAAAATTCCGTCTATAACCTCATCCGCTAAATCACTCAGCTCGTAAACGCGCGGATTTCGCCACTCGAGAACACGATGAATTCGAAATATCTCTTCGCTCCACTTGGCCTCGTATCCCTTCTCAAAGACGGCTTTTGCTCTACTGACACGTACGAGATCGCCGACGGAGTATTTAGCTGCTTTCGCTCGCTGTTTTTTCCAGCGATGCCAGGTGTTTTCGCGTGCAATATTCGCGTTTTCTATCGTAACATCCGCGGGTTTCATGCGTATGGAAGAGTGCGGCGTATGGTTTTACGCGTGCACAATATCCTGCAAGACATCGAGGTAACGTTTCGTGTTTTTGTGCGTGAAGTAGCGCCACATGCGCTCTTTTAGCGTTCTATTGAAACGCTCGATCACGGCTGCTTTAACGTCTGGATTACGCGCCACACGGAAACGAATTCCTTCTTTCTTGAGAGATTTTTGCAGCGGATGCGCGATAAATTCTTTACCTTTGTCGATTTGCAGATATACGGGTTTTCGTCCGCTACTTCTCGAGAGCACGCGTTGAAACGCACGAAGGACTTGAGCACTTGTTTTGTCTCGCAACAGTTCCACCCACGCGAATTTGCTGAGCACGTCGATAATTGTCAGTAGATAGCAATATCCGTCGTTTTAGCTTCGGAAATTTCGCAATTCTATCAAATCAGCCTCCCAGAGATCGTCGATATTCGTCACGTTGTAATGCAGTCGGGGAAACTTTCGCCGCACGGGACGATGTAGCGTGTAAGCATCTTGCGAACAAAGCCAGCGAACAACGTCCTCGCGCGAGTAATTCGATTTAGCAACTTGCGACAACTTTTCCGTCGACGAGTAACCAGCGTAATGCGCGGGATTATAATACAACTTGTCAAGCGTTTCGTTTACATTTCGTCCCACGTGAGCAGCCGTCTCGGAATCCCGATTCGTATCTTTTTCTTGTTCTTGTCGGTGGCGCGGTAATCCCATCCTTCCTCTTCGGCTTCTTCTTCTTGTTCAATACTATGCGGAGATTTGCGCTTTGTTGTTTTCCTCTTTTTCGCAAAAAGCATAAATATTTAGGATTTTCCACGTATTGAGGAGGCGTGTTTATGTCGTGAAGTAAATGAGCGAAATGAATGGCCCCCAGTATTCCAGCGGTTTTTTTTTCTTGCATCGCGTCGTTTACGAGTTCCACAATATTTGCNCCCACCAATTCTGGACTCTTAGTCACGACGCCGCGTTTGTTCCATGTAATCTTGACGGGAACAGCCGTTTTGATCAGATGATTCAAAAGCATTCGCGCTTTGGGGCGGTAAGTTTTTGGAATTGTTTCTATTATGTTTGTTATAATTTTTCGTTTGCGAGAGCTTGTTGCGCTGCTGTTGTTAAATGAAATATCTGCAAACGATATATTTTTCTTCGGAGTTGACTGATTAATCCGTTGATATTGATTATTATTATTATTGTGTCGTAATGGTGTTGAATAATGTTTTGGTAAAACAGAGGATGTTTGAGGCAAAGCGTCCATTGGTTCTTCCGCGTCGTAAAATAGTTCTCTCATTTCCTTGTCCTCCTCTTCCTCTTCCCTTTCTCCACCAATCACAGCAGTTGTTTCCGCCACGGATGGATCTTCTTCTTTGCGAGAACGTTTTCTCGTTTTTCGGATAAAATATAGATATCGACGAAGTACTTTGCTGTACAATTTCCATTTTTCACCTTTATCAACAGGGGAATCGAGAATACGTCTCATCTCCGCGTCGAGACGCGAGAGCACGGTTCCGGGAGTGCGTGTGGTATTAGCAGCGGTATTTTCCCCCGCCATTCGTTGTTGTATTTTTTCGAGATTATCCGTGGAAATCAGCACCATTTTTTTAGGCCGTTCCACGATTACTCAATAATTTGAGATAATAAAGCTGTGAGTATGGGCCCGATGATGTANGGTAAAAAGCCTCCTTGTTGCACCAGCAGCTTTCTCTTGCACCTCCAAGTACTTCTCCGTTTTGCGATACGTCGCAGCGCCGTTTTGTATCGGATTAAGCGGTTCTTCTCTCTTTTTTTGAACGGTACGTTATCTCTGAGCGTATTGTGGACACACTCGCGAATACACGCGATGAATTTGTTATCAGCGTTTCGCAGAAAAGCAGCGCGTTGATTTTTATCTAGAAGACAGAGCTTTCAGTAGACAGTCGTTTTTTTACCGAGAGAGCGTTTAGCTCTAATATGCGCCTTTTGTTGCTTCTTCCGCTCCTTCGTCTCCGACGGCATCGTAGCTTCGAATGATGCCCTTCACTCGTGTGCTTCGGGTTTTTATACGGTTGTTTTCACGCGAGGGATCTGCGGGGTACGTACACGTACTGACGCGGATCGTTGGGAAAGATACACGTTCGAAAACAATATTCGTCCGGTGTTGATTGTTTCAAATCGAGCAGTAAATAACCGTGAGGACGCAAAGTGGCGTCGTAGTACGTTTCTTCCAAAAACTTTGCGTCGTCGGGATAGACTTGACGCGCGAGATGGCGAATTTGCGCGCGATCGCGCGGGTTCTTGAAAACCACAATGTAATTCGCATTCAGCAAAATATCGCATTGACCGCGTCCCTGATGAAAGAGATTCTGTGAAATAAGTATAACGCTAAGATTTTTATGATTTCTACCCTTGGTAAACAAATCAACGATCACTTCGCACGACGACGATTCTCGCATAAGATCGTCGATTATTATTAATTTCGCACAAAGCGGGTTGTTCGAGTAATCTTCCAGGCGGGATAGTCCTTCGCGAAATTCGATTTTACATTTTTCTGTCGTCATCTCGCGTTGCAACTCGAGATAGGCTTCTTGCCACTTGCCGTAATAAAATAAAATTCTCCCGAATCGAATATTCGCCATTTTCGGCAAATAACGGAGAAAAGTCTTTACAAAAATTGTTTTCCCGCATCCCGTAGGACCGCAAATAATCGACGTCCAGGGATGTTTCCAGCGCACGTCCATTTCGAAGACTGTGCAAATTGCCGCTCGAATAACTCTTAAATTAAACTGTTTTTGGCTTGCGACGACAATGAGCTCACTATCGCGCGTTGGGCCCCGCCGCGGCCGCGGTTCAGCGCGTTTTGCCGCGACAACGAGCTAATTTTCGTCGCGGCAACGGACTCGGTGAGCTTATTCCGGATGATTGAAAAGCTGTTTTCATGAAAAATCAGCTTATTGTCGCGCGCGCAAAAATAAGCTCGTCCAACGCGCGCGCCAATATAAGCTTATAGCTTTTTGTTGAGGTTATATCAAAAAGGCAGTTTCTAAGGATAAAAGAAAACAGAGATCGGGAAAAAGCAATCTTTTAATTTTGTTTTTAATAAAAATTTAATAACACTAAAATATTCCGTTTTACAAAATGTGTACATATTGCTTAATCTACTAACATGTACAAAAAATCTCGCATTTTATAACCTTATTTTTTACACACGATTGTTAAAATAACATATATTTTTCATTTATTGTACAAAGCGCTTGCTTACATTATGACCTATTTAGACGGAAAACATATATACAATTTTAACTCTTACTAATACGTTTAAAATATACAAACTATTTACAAGAGAATGCGCGGAAAAAAGTCTTATTCTAAGTAGCCGTATGGAACGGAGCGTCGCTCGTCGATAGATCTACGCTTTAGCAAAACCGGCGAGCAGATTTTTGATTCGTCCCGCATCACAACCTCGTGAAACGCGGTGCGACGAATCGCTCTAAAATGCAGATTTATCGACACGTTTTCTTATTTTCTCTCTTTTCTCATTAAGATTTCCCTAACGCTATTAAAATTAATTATGCGGAAGGTTGCAGAATTGTGAGAGTTATTCCCTTGATTTCACACACCTCCCGCGCGCTACTGTCCGAAGTACGAACTACGTACGCGTAAAATTTCAGGCAACCGGATACAAACGACTCGATGTAACTACCACGGCCGTAGCCTTCGAGCTCGTCCGTCATATCGCCCAGGAAATTTCCCGTACGCGGTTCGTATTCGACGGGTTTTCCGCTGCTCACATAAATATACGAATCTGTATCGTAAT
>NW_018021563.1:18204-29515 GCF_002006095.1 Pseudomyrmex gracilis
ACTAAGTAGTTCCAGCGTTGACCGCTCGATAGCGCCGCTTACCCGCGCTAGAAAAAATCAGTCCGGGAACTTTCCGGACAAACTGTGTATTTGCTCTATCTAGAGCGGTACCCTCGACTGCTTCGTATTCTCTAAAATATCGTTTTTTAGATTGGTCGTCCACGCATTTGCTCGGCCATCCGCTCGCCTCTTGCTTCAATTTAAGAAAACAGTTTATGTATTCGGCAAATAATCCTCCCTGACGCGTCTCAGCGTCGTATCGGCTCGTCTCGTATTGCCATATCTCGCTCACTGCAGTCACGAGATAACCCTTCTCCACAGCTTTGCGTAATTCACACGAACCCACTCGCCTTCAAATTTACGATCGCGCGGATTTTCGTGCGAGCACTGTGTCTGCGAAAAGTTTTCGCAACAACTGCGGCACAAGGCAAACAGCAGTTTGCCCTGCACGCGGTACGGGAGTACAGGGTGAAAGAGATTGCGCGGAGGAAGCACTCTACAACGCACAAGCCCCTCGACCGCGGAAAAATCGACACCGGTCATCGCCCCGATGAGCGAGGCGCACTCTTTTTGTCCGACAAGAATTTTCGGATGTCCAATCGGGAAAGCGCCGGTTTTCAACACGTAAGGGTATAGAGAACACACGTCTATGTAACGTATTTTCTCCGTACCCGTAACTTCGCGCCGAATCGCAAAGTTTCCCGGTCGACCGCCAAAAATCGCGTCACGCGGTGAAAACGGTTCAGCCGCGAGCATCGGATGTTGGTCTAAAAACGCTCGCATTTCGCAATTTTCCCGCGTATCGCGATCAAAAGCGCACTCCCATTTCTCCGTCACGATGTACCCTCGTTTGCGAAAACGCCATGACGTTGTCAGTGTACGCTCGTATCGCGAGTTTATCGTATTGTACACTTCGCGTTCCCCCGTGCAGAGACGTTTGTCGCGTTCCGTTTTAAAACACACGGGACACCCGTGCCAAAAGCAGTGGTATTGCAACACGTGACGCTCACCGTTCGCCGTCTCGTAATACCCGTCGACGGGAATGCCTCCGACTTCTGCGAGACGATGTTCTCGCCCGTGACCCGCGTGACCAATGATGCGGCCGAGCTCGCGCTCCTTCCACACCAGCCACTGCAGAGCTTTGCGGGATTGCGTATCCGCGAGGCGATATCCGCCGCGAGGAATGACGCCGATCTCTTCCACACGTAAAAAGTTTTTGCGGAAAACGTGCATACATGTGGAAGCAATGGTCGTGCATTCTTCGAACGGACATACGTTTCCGCGCTCGAGAAATATCTTGCGGAAAGCCATGCAAGATATCAACGTCGTTACGACAATAACGAACTATCTCGCGTTGAAAGTCAAAAACTGCGTTTTCGCGCATCTGTTCCGCGTGCCACAACAAAAAACGTTTGCGTTCTTTGCTAGACATACTATCCGGCGAGTAATATTCAACGGCTGGTAACGGACCGACGTACAACTGATTCGCGAGTGTGTTAAATAAATGCGGAAAATATCCTTTTTTCACCCTACCCCGCAAACCAAAAGCCTTCGGCAGAGCTGACAAACGCATCGGCATATAGTTGATACTGTCAATAAATTTCGTACGCCCGGCCGTTAATACGACGATCTTCGTTTAATATTACTCGTGTCTCCCTTTGAATATTACTTGTGGATCCAAATCGACACGTTTTTCCGTGATGTAACAAAGGATGAACTGCGCGTCAAACGCCTTGGCGTTGTGCGCGCTGCAGATAATCTACTTGAAACATTTCGTCGTTCTCGTAACGAAATCGACGAATTGCTTCACCGGATCATCGCGGAACACGAATTTGCGCACACCGCACCACCGGCAACGTACCGTCATGTCGTTCTCGCCCGCACACGCGACGCAAATCTGCTGTGCGACGCAAAGAGTGGGCACGTGAATTTTCACAGACGTTGTACCTTTGAGCGTCTCATCCTGTCGGGTCTCGAAATCGTAGAACACGAATGCGACGCGCGCGTTTTTCCCTTTGCCGGTGAAATCCTCGAATGCGAGAGGTCGAATATAACAAAGATGGTTTACATCTTGACGCGAACTGCAAATGGTACAAAACACGACGCCGCATTCGTGCCCCGCACCCGCTGTTCTGTACAAACGCCCGCAATCGTCACAAAAGTGCAAGGCGCTGCACACGCTCATGCGACCGTCTCCGTACGATTTTTCGGCTCGGTGACGCTCAAAACACTCGCGCCCGTAAAAAATTCTATTACATTGCGCGCATCGAATTAATTTTACTTCTTCTGTTTCGCACGACGGCACACCGCGACAACGCGGACATTTATGCAAGCATTGATAAACTCGTTCGGGACGATAAAGCAGGTTGCAAGGAATCCAGTATCCCCTGTTCCCCGCCACCGCTCTTAAATTTAAAATCGGGCAATAGTGACGCAAACTCTCGCAATAAAGAATATTTAAACGTAGCAAGGATTCGCGTCCGAGAGAGGCGAGCAACGCACCGCCGTCGTACAACGGTTTTCCGCCTTTCGCGAAAGTAGACGAGGCGTAAACAATTATAGCTAACTCCTCCCCGGCAAGGTACTGTTGAAATCGCTTAATTTCCCCAATACCACAGCCCTCCTCTGGAATTGTGACGCCTGCTCTCTCCACCAACTGCTGTGCCCATTGGCGTTGTAAGGAGGAGTTCGAACGTCTTATTGCATTCCATCGCTCATGTAGCTCGCCCGTGCGGGCGTTACCTCGTTCGAGGTATACCCAAGCAGCAACGAGTGAGCAAGGGAAACAGAGGTTGTCGCTATTTGTTAGTGAAAGAATCGAGCGTTTCTCGATTCCTTCCGCGCCCAAAGGACGGCCTCCTTTGCTCGATGGAGAGTGGACGGTGCATACGCGTATCGTAAACGACGTAGCGATGTCTATCCCTTCGTTACTTTGCGCAACCGAACTCACGAGAGACCAAATATTCTCGTGAGTCAAGTCACGCGCAGGACGAAAAGAAAGATCTGCTGCACCGTTGGTCAAAGTCGGGGAGTCGAACCACACCCCAACGTAATCATTCGGCTCCGATAAATTTGTCGCGTATCTGTGAATTTCGCAAAATGCACCCTCTACCCATTCTACTATTTCAGCACCAGGCTGAATTTCGCGGATCTCAAATGTCGCCTCTCTCTCTATTACCCCGAATTTCTTAAATCTACGCGCGTTTTCCGTCCGTAATACGATAAATGTATAATTATTATTATTTTCACCGATCTGTTCGCTTCTCTCGTCATCGGCAGCACTGTCGGGGGTGGCGGGAATAGCACTGCTGCTGCCGGTGTAACGCTCGGCGGTGTTGGTGATGTCGTCGCTGTTGCTTCTCTCGTCTTCGGCGGCGCTGTCGGTGTCGGGGGTGGCGGGAGTAGCACTGCTGCCGGTGTAACGCTCGACGGTGTCGTCGACGTCGCTGCGCTCGTTGTTGGTGCCGTCCTGTTTACTACTATTTTCTTGAGCAACATTTACAATTCCGCCCTCGTATTATACTGTAAATACAAAAGCTTAATACAAAAATTCTCAATATATTAACAAGCGATTATCAAACAACGGTAAACGAACCAATTATTGATACATTAAACAGACGCTTTAATTACATTTGATTAAATTCATATATATACGTGTTGTATATAAAATGTTGTAAATATATTGTTATAGAAATAAATATATTGTTATAGAAATAAAAAATTTAAGTCAAATTTAATGAAAAATATACTGAGTGTGTGACTTTTCTTATCGCGTCCATTTCTACCGCGTAACATAAGAAAACCGCGTTTGGACATGCACAATATTAATGAAACTTAGTTATGCTCGATATTAATTTAAAAAATTTATTTTTATGTGATATTTCTTAGCGTAATTTTAAGTTTATACAGGGAAATTAAATAAGTAGGACAACGAGTATATATATTAAACGTATATTTATTCAAGTAACTGTAAATGAAGCGTCTACCTAATTTATATCGCTAATTGGTTCTTTTATTTCTTTTTTATTATATCAAATTACTTTACACTTAATTTTGGTACACTTATATATATATTACAATTATATAAAATACTATTTTAACTATTCTAACCTTCTCCCTCCGATATTTCTACAATAGAATCTTCCGTTTTCGAAATAATCACGGGGCGTTCGTCTTCTCCATCGCCATCGGTGTCGTCGTCGTCGTCGTTCTCGTCGTCGCCGTCGTTGTTGTCGTCGGCATCCTCGTCATTATTGTTGTCGTAGTCGTCGTCGTTCTCGTTGTCGGCGTCGTTGTTGTCGTCGGCATTCTCGTCATCATCATCGTTGTCGTAGTCGTCGTCGTCGTCGTCGTCGTCATCGTTCTCGTCGGCGGCGCCGTTGTTGTCGTTGTTGTCGGCAATGATTTTGTTTTCGATTTCCGACAAGAGACGGACTGTTTCCCGCTCGTAGCGCTCGTCTTCCATTTGCGCTTCCAGCCGCCTTCTTTGAAGCTCCTCCACCGCCTATTGACGCTGTTCTTCTTCCGCTTCTTTCTGTTGGAAATGGTCAGGTAATGTCCCTGGCGGATACCTAACTTCCAGCACCATCTGCACTTCATCATCTGACAATTAATATATATATATAAGTTTATATATAATTTCTTTATATATTTTTCATTATGTTTAACTATTTAGTTAGTTTACTTACCGGAATCAACGGGAGAAGGAGGAGGAGGAGGAGAAAACTCCGCTTCATCTCTACGGGGTCTTCCTATAATGTAAAAATCACTAGTTAATATATTTTTATTCTAAAAGTTAGTAATTCTTGTTTTATTGCTTGTAAACTTACGCAGCGGAGGTTCATTTGCTTCTTCTGCCCCCTCTCGTCGGCGACGTTGGGCCGTAGGAGCAGGTCGTTGCATTGGCAACACCCTGGCTACTGTCCGAGGTTCCACACGAGGCAATACGCTCGAAACTTGCTGCTGCTGAAAGGAAGCAAAACGGGACGGCGTCGCTGCAGCTTCTTCGTTTGCCGTCGTTACGATTACCTCGTTACGATTGTTCACTAAAGTAAATAAACGATAATTAAATAAATGCAAAATATATAAAATAAGTTTTACAAGCGCGAAAATAATATTCTTACGAGAATAGAAACTGTTTTTACTCACTCTTGTTGTCGCGTATCATTCGTGCGATCGACCCTTGCACATCTTTCTCCTCGTGTTGAAGCGCCGCGCAAAATTCCACTACTTCGCACGCTATGTGCAATAATCGCGGATCTTCATCGAAATATCCCAGCGCGTGCAATGTTGCGAGGTACGTATTGGATATCCGATGCGCGATTTGATAGAACAAATCTATGTTGTCTGCGTTTTCCCGTATACGCAGCAACACACCCCGAATATGCATTGACATAAATATGTCAAATGTGCATTGCATTACATGCGTTGCAATGTCTTCTATTGTTTTTGCCGACATTTTTAATAAAATATATTGGCAAACTGCAAAACTAATACTTTTAGAACTCTGATACTCACTGCTTATTTTTCACTGAAGAACTGACTGATTTTTGCTCTGAACTCAGACTTTGTTTCGTTCTCTTTGCAACAGATCTTTTATACGCTGTTTCACCCCGAAAAATTACAAAGTGAGAGTTGAGCTAGGATGTCACAAACTGACAAAATGGCTGTTACTCGAAAATGCTATAAAGTTTTTATCATTTTTTGTGCCAGCGGTAAGAAAAAATCTGTTTTTGCTTTTCCATAAANTTGACATTGATTTTACAACCTTAAAATAAATTTTTCGTAGATGAAAAAATGATCCTAAGATGTCACGTATTGGCATTGACCGTCTGTTACTCAGACATAGTTTCCACTATTTTTTGTCAACAGGATAAGACACATTAGCTCCGTTTTCATGAAAACGGAGATTTACATCCCTGATTCGCAATAGACAACCGAAGGACTTGCGATATATGGACCTTTGATTTCTGACTTTGAAATTGCACTATGAGAAACTTTCTCGCAAAAATTTTCGAGATAGACACGTACGAGGAAACACGTTGCAGCAGCNGCAGAATGCGTGATATAAAACCAGCTTATATCAAAGAATTTTCATTTATTTTCTATGCGCGCGAATAATGACGCAACAATTTTGTTTTAAGTTTTGTTTTTCAATAAAGTGCGTGCGAATAGGACAGGTTTCGTGCAAGGAAAATAAAACATAATATATATATTTTATAGAAAGACACCATAGTTTCATTTTTATTCACAAAAAAAATTGAAATATATTTTTTGTATACAATCAAACTGAGAGAAAACATTACTTTTAATGCTTTGTTAAAATAATTTGAACAACATTATCCAAATAAAGTGTACACATTTCTAGAAATACCAGGGTAAAGTACGTATCTAGAAACGGTAAATTTTTAATTTGCGTCTACAGCACGTTCGATATTGCTGTAATTACCTTTAATTGTTAATTTGATAATGTTTCCGTTTATATAAGCTTTTGGGAGTAACAATTCTGTTTCTTGTATTAAATACTTGGAACATTTGCTAACGATGAATGCTAATGTGTTCCATATACGCGTTAACACATTGCGCTATATTTTGCAGACCGAAAAATGTTGGTTTTTGCATAACAACGGAAGCAGAAAATATCTTGCGCTTTTTCTCTCTGGAACAATCAGAATCTTCTTCTCTCATTGTCTTGCTGTTAGATGTTTCCTCTCCTCTGGACTCTTTGTGAGAAATTAATACAGCCTTCGCTCCATATGCCGTAGTAAATGCATTTGTGATATTAGTATTTATTACAATCGGCTCTGTCTTGTACTTCCCTCCGTCCAAGTACAGACTTATTAACGGCATGCTATCTTGCAACTTTTTCCACGCGTCAGCATCGAGCCATATGATATTTGTTCCATTTCCGCATAATTTAATAGCAGGATAAAAATATCCGTTCTTAACATCAAGGAGCAATCCTACTTGAATTTTCTTTGTATGAAAATTATTTAATCCATACACAGTGGAAAGCAGCATCTCATGCCTCTCATTTTGCTTCTTGATGATTCCCATGCACGATTTTAAACTGGATTCAACTTGCTCTTTTTCACTTTTCACCGCCATTTCTTTGCACTTTTCACTTTACACACTTTTAAATCAATATTTACCGCAAAAAAAGATATTTCAAGCGCCAGCCGCAACTGTTTGCAACAGAATAATGATCAAAATGTATTTACATCGCTCTATTTATAGCAATTTTACCCTCTTGTGCGCATAAGCATTAACTTATTTTACCACCATCACCATTTTTGTTTAAACGGTAGATTAACACTTAGTTTTAAAAGTTACAAATTATTTCTTTATATCATCCGCGTACGACACATAGTTTTTATTTTGCATTTACCTCGTGTCGTAGCTACCCACACATAAGTGCATATGCGTATGAAAAACAATAAACAATTCTTTAAATGGGCATTTTTATAAACATTTTATTTTATATTGAATATCCATCGAAAACTCTCATAGAATTTTCTCGAAGTTTCTCGCGCGAACAAGTACGCGCAGGTTTAACGGTCCCGAGTCATAAACCGTTTTTTGTCTTCAAAAAAAATTATGTTCTCTTCTATACATCGGCACGCTCTTGTTACCCCCCACGAACATGCAGATTTAACGGTCCCGAGTCATAAACCGTTTTGTGTCTTCAAAAAACTTATGTTCTCATCGGCACGCACGTGTCAACCCGCGCGTACAAGTTCGCGCAGATAAAAATCGTTCAGAAAAATTCCGGACACATACATTTATTTTTTATATTACATCAGAACCCTGACTTTCTAGTTACAGTCTTGCGACGCCTACTTCTATTTCGATTTCTATTTCGCCTAGACGCCCTCAACTATGCTTCACGCTCATTGGGAGCCATAAGTGCTCAGACGCTCATGGATCCTTCCTTGGGGGCCTTATCATCCCCATCAACTACTCCTGAACTTCGCTCATTGGGAGCCATAAGTGCCCAGACGCTGATTGATTCTTCTCGGGACCGATGCCACTACCGCCCTAACACTTTCTCACTCAACCGACGCCAACTTGCTCTCATACACGTTTGAACGCACGAGGCAACAACGTCGGAGCGCCGCCATTGCCAGTACCAGCCACGCTTCCAAACGGATTTTTCAATAAATATATACTTTTTTAATAAAGAATTCTTACTCAAGAACATTCTCAAACTCTCCTCCCACACAAATTCCTCAATAAAAAAATTTAAAATACACATTTTTAGATAATTATAAAAATTTATAAAAAATTTATAAAAAATGTATGGGGTCATAAATCATGTCACTTTTCTATACCTTTCAGTGGGCGTGGCCAATCACCCCCAAGGGAGGGGAGAACCACCCTGGTGGGGCAATGGCGCCAGAAGTGGTGGGGGGCCAGGTGGAGGGGGTTTGTTTTGACGCGCCATAAGTGCCCACATACTACTCGTACTACTCCTTGTATTATTCTTTTTAGATTTTCCAGTTCGTGTTTAACGCTTCCCAATTCTTCTCGAACTATCTCTTTAATCGTCATTTTAATTTCTTTTTTACAGGTTGTTTCATCTTTGATTTCTTTTACAGTTTTTATAAGATAATTTATTTTTATATCAATGCCAGTCGATCCACTCATTCCTGATGATTTATTTTCACTACTCGGTGCCGTATACGATCCCGCAGAACCTATAGATCCTGTAGATCCTGTCCTATCCCTACTGATCCCCGTCGTCGTCGGAGCTTTCTTCATATTTGCTTCTTGGTCGTTATCAACAAAAAATTCTTCAGAAGGACCAGCACATTGCACCAATTCTCGGCTTCTATCATAAACTCTATTACATACACATCCCGCATGTTAAAAAAGTTTGACACAAGACCTGCATTTAACAACTTTGTTTTTTATTGCCTTCTTACATGCCAAACATCGGTATTCTGCATATTCATCGTCCATGCCGATAATTACCGACCAGAGTCGTTAATATCAGCGCAAGCGATCATTCACCTGTGATCCACTTACACACGTCAGCACTCTTGTGTCCACGTAAAATGTCTACCTGTCTTGCAAGACTTCAATATCCCGAACAAGAAATGCACTTCTCACAGTCACAACTGAGCATATCCTGGCTAGATAATAATCATAATTACTCACTTTCTATGGTTCTATAAGTTAAACCACTTTTTATCACACTCTCTGATTACTTACTCACTAAAAACTTATCATTTTTACGGAGCGATGTGTGACTCGTCTTTTCTACTCGAGAGAGAGAGAGAGAGAGAGAGAGAGAGAGAGAGAGAGAGAGAGAGAGAGAGAGAGAGAAAGAGAGAGTGCGAGAGAGTGAGAGAGAGTGAAAGAGAGGAAGAGAGAGTGAGAGAGAGTAAGAGAGAGTGAGAGAGAGTGCGAGAGAGAATGAGAGAGAGACAGAGACAGAAAGACAGAGCGAAAAAGAAAACGCAACGAGAGTAATCATTTGAGGAATATAAGAAATTAGTATAAATTATATAGTATATTCTTTATAATAATGTAAAACGTGATGCTTGAAGTTTTTTTGGTTCTTTGCGCAAACTTAGATTTTATAAAAAATGTAGTCAAGCATCAAGTAACTTCTACTACACAACGTAATAATTGTAAGTATATAAATACAGTACCAAATAATATTTTGAATTCAATTTCTGGTATTAATTTAGAGAAAAAGAGTTATGATCTAAACGATTTGTTAAATCTTACCCTTCCTCACTAGTGTAAATTATATGACACTTTATGTAAAACTTGTAAAGGGAATGGAATGAGATATTTAAAAGAGAATTAACATCACCAAAAGAAATACTTATCATTCATTTTCTAGTATTTTCATCAGAAGATAGGAAATTAATACCAGCAAACAAATTTAATCTACGTGCTGTACCAACGACTAAAGTATCAGTAGATGGACAGCTGTATAAAGTAATGAATGCTATATTTAACCACTTGCGGTGCAAAGAAATTCACGGTTGCGCGTGCCATTTTATCATCAACTGATGATAAAATTACATATGTATGAATACTGAATTTATTTATTAATAAATAAATGCGTCACAGTTGACGTGCCATGCACGTCATTTTTCTTTCTACAACAATCGCCTGACGACGTGTGTAACACGTCGCTGGCGTTCCGGTAACAGAAGCATCTCGACGTGCGTGGCACGTCTTTCCACCGCAAGTGGTTAAGAGTAGCCTGTGTATTGAAAAAAGTCATTATATTAGGTGTTGGAATTAATTCGTAGCGTTTTACAAGAACTGACATAGGTAGTACAGTATTTCGTTGTTACCTACAGTAATATATTTATCGTAAAACAGCTGTCATTGGACGTTATTTGCTTTACATAACCTTTTTTTGAATCGTAAATAACAACACTTTATAATTTATTTAATATGTCAAAATTTGTGCCAAATAAAGTGTTTTTGCGGGGAGTTTTACTTCATTACTTTAATATGAACAAAAGTGCTGCTAAAGCTCATCGTATTTTAGTGGAAGTGTATGGTGAACACGCTCTAGCTGACCAAACGTGTCGGAAGTGGTTTGCGCGTTTTAAAGCTGGTGATTTTGACTTAGATGACAAGGAGCGACTTGGCCAGCTGAAAAAATTTGAAGATAATGATTTGGAAGCATTGCTCAATGAAGACTCATGTCAAACACTTCAAGAATTGTCTACATCATTGGGAGTTGACTTATCAACGGTAGAAACGTCTTAAAAGTTTTGCAAAACGGCCGGAATACTCCAAAAGACACGACAAAGTCATTTTGATGCACGACAATGCTTGTCCGCACGTCGCAAAATCGGTACAAACATACCTGGAAACACTTAAATGGGAATATTGAATAAGAAGGCTGTACGAGTATAATACAGGATGGACGTGTATGATTTTATTGTAAGATTTTTTATTCATACGTTTCGATCTAAATCAGATCTTCCTCAGTGAATAACTGTTAGAACAATATTATATGTATAAAATAAAAATTGATTATAACTTATTGAATAACAATTAACAATAACTCACCAATCTGGTAGTCGTAACAGGAGTCATATCACCAGTGTCAGAACAACTTAAGATGTTCACATGTTTGCAAATTCACGGCGATATGACAACTTCACATAAAACGACTGTTTATATACGTTTTACCCCACTCATGTGTCAATAACCTTTACTTGAAATTCTACAACAGTACGTGAGTCAAACCAAAATCGTGAATTTATTTTCTCTTAATGTCTTTGTATGTTTCTAATAACGAGAAATAAGGTTTCAATTTTTCAGTGTCTGACAT
>NW_018021563.1:30400-35987 GCF_002006095.1 Pseudomyrmex gracilis
TGTAATAAAAACTAGGTGTAAAAGTTAACTTTTTTAAAACTTGTTTTTCCAAGTCCTGCATTACAATGTCGGAAATAATGGGGGATAAAGGTGATTCCATAGGCACTCCAAATGTTTGTTTATATATTATTTTATTGAATGAGAAAAAAGTAAATGTATAAATTTTAATACACGCCGGCTGCAACAATGGAGCGTTCCTTTTTCTTCAAATTCATCAGTACTAATTTTGAATACAAACACACCAAAGAATTAAAGAGGTGGATTTCTCACAATCAAAAGATTATAAGATCTAAAAATCGATTACGATACTTACAGCATATGTCAATTACCAACATCATACCCCCACATATTAAAAATTCATTATAATATCAAAATAAGTTACAACATTATTCTTGTAAAAACAAAATGCGTAAATTCGTTCGAAAATTCTTTTCAAGCATTCTTAAAGTCGAAATCCGTGACACACACAATTTAATAAGAAAATTACGACGTGAAATCTTCATTATCACGAAAAATTTATACGATTACATACCGAACAATTTTGTGGACGAATTTTTTCACAATCAACAAAAAACACTTTGCGATTTCTCAATAAAACAATCACTACACATAGAAACAAAAATCTCTAACCATATTAAGAAAAGTATCAAAACAATGAACAGAACTTTAAAACCAATAACTTATTACGCTTACAATAAAAAACAAACAGCTAATAACCAACATATAAATAAAAACAATTGCTTTTCCTATTCTCTTATAAAACACACAAATAATGATAACAACCAAATTACGGTTTCCATCAACCCAAATGAATTTGTTGAGAAATCTGCATCTTGCACATTTTTTGAAATTAAAGAAAAATGGTTTATCAATTTAACACAAGTAAATATTCCCAAAGATGTAGTTAGTATTATGCAATTGGGAAATAACTTTAGTCTTCCAAGCCATAATAAGAGATCGATTTTAGAATGCATAAAGGATTTCGAGAACAACATTAAAAACGTCAATAAAAAAATTTCGGAGACTGCGAGATCAAGGTTTATTCCCATTTTAAACAATTATTTAACAGACACTCCAAAATTAAATGAACTCGATAGACTAATATTAAATAAAACAAAGCAAGTTTCCAATTATATTAAACAACATCCTGAGATAACATTCACGAGAGCAGACAAAGGAAACATAACTGTAGCTGTTGATACAGTTGATTATTTCAAAAAAGTTGAAAATCTGTTGAATGATAAAAATACATATATTAAAGTCAAAAAGAATCCAATTACAAAGATAGAAAAAGATCTCAATTCCTTGCTTAGATATTGGCTTAACAAAGGTTACATATCAGAATTAACGTATAAATCCTTGAGATCTAGTGATGGAATATTACCAAGAGCATACGGTGTACCTAAAGTACACAAACAAAATTGTCCGTATAGGATTATTGTTTCAGCAATAGATAGTCCTCTATATCAAATAAGTAATTATTTCAACAAAATTATCACATCAAATGTACCAAAATCAGAAAGTAATATTTTAAACAGTTTTGAATTAGTTAATAGTCTTCAGAATAAAAAATTTAACAATAACCACATTTTACTATCACTTGATGTAATTTCTTTATTCACGAATGTTCCTAATGAGTTAATATTAAAAAGTCTTAAAATTAGATGGAAATTTATCAGAGAAAAAACAATGATACCCTTACAAGAATTTTTGAAAACTATTGAGTTCATTACTACATCTACTTTTTTCTCATTCAATAAAATAATATATAAACAAACATTTGGAGTGCCTATGGGATCACCTTTATCCCCCATTATTTCCGACATTGTAATGCAGGACTTGGAAAAACAAGTTTTAAAAAAGTTAACTTTTACACCTAGTTTTTATTACAGGTATGTAGACGACATCCTCATGATCACGGCTCCGATTATTGAAATGGAACAAGTATTAAGAAAATTTAATAATTACCATCATAAATTACAGTTCACATTAGAAAAACAAACAAACAATTAATTTTTTAGACACAATAATCATTGAAAATGGAACTCTTATAACAGATTGGTATCACAAACCGACCTTTTCGGGAAGATATCTAAATTTTTTATCCACACACCACATTTCACAAAAGATCGGAACTGTTATGGGAATGGTAGACAGAGTCATTTTTTTATCTCACCCAACGTTTCATGAAAGCAATTTTAAATTTATGACAAAAATATTATTATTAAATGACTACCCTTTACATTTCATATTTAACATTGTTAATAAAAGAATTAAATATTTAATTAATAATAAACTGGACTTTTCCAAACCTGCAATGGCAATGAAAGAACATTGTGAAACTAACAACAAGACTAATTATGTAGTTATACCTTATATTAATAAGTTGACTCATTCCTTATCAAAAACTTTTAAAAATATTGAAGGTATCACATTATCCTATCGGAGTCTTAACAAATTGGATAATTTTGTAAAAACATTAAAAGATCCATTAGACAAAGATGACAATAAATATGTAGTATATAAACTTGAATGCTGTAATTGTAATGCCACATATGTGGGTCAAACCAAAAGGAAATTAAAAACCAGAATATCGGAACATAAGAACCAAATAAATAGACAATTAACCAATTGTTCCGTTGTCACCGAACATCGGTTAACTAATGGACATGATTTCAATTGGCAAGAAACGAAAATTTTAGACAAAGAAAAATTTTACCATAAAAGAATAGTATCAGAAATGATTAATATTAAATTACAAGACAATCCTTTAAATATAATGTCAGACACTGAAAAATTGAAACCTTATTTCTCGTTATTAGAAACATACAAAGACATTAAGAGAAAATAAATTCACGATTTTGGTTTGACTCACGTACTGTTGTAGAATTTCAAGTAAAGGTTATTGACACATGAGTGGGGTAAAACGTATATAAACAGTCGTTTTATGTGAAGTTGTCATATCGCCGTGAATTTGCAAACATGTGAACATCTTAAGTTGTTCTGACACTGGTGATATGACTCCTGTTACGACTACCAGATTGGTGAGTTATTGTTAATTGTTATTCAATAAGTTATAATCAATTTTTATTTTATACATATAATATTGTTCTAACAGTTATTCACTGAGGAAGATCTGATTTAGATCGAAACGTANGAATAAAAAATCTTACAATAAAATCATACACGTCCATCCTGTATTATACTCGTACAGCCTTCTTATTCAATATTAATTTTCGACGAGTACTAACAAGAAATCTTAAATGGGAAGTCCTACTTCACCCGCCGTATTCTTCAGATGTTGCTCCTTCTGATTTCTATTTGTTTCGTTCGATGGCTCATAGCCTGTCTGAGCAGAAGTTCACTTCTTACGAAAATTGTAAACAACGGGTCGATTCGTGGATTGTATCTAAAGACGAAGCGTTCTTCCGACACGGTATTCGTTCCCTGCCCGAAAGATGGTCAAAAGTAATAGAAAGCGATGGGCAATATTTTAATTAATGTATTTTTTTTTATTTAAAATAAATAATTTTTTTTATTAAAAAAACGCTACGAATTAATTCCAATTTCTAATACAAGTATGTGTAAAGATGAAAAATAAATTTGGCACAGAATTGATAATATGCAAATGAGAAAACACCACTAGCCTAAAGATGCTACAAACGTTTATATTCTTTTCGTGGAAAAAATAAAAAAATAAATAGTTCACTATTGTTAACAATTGAGAAAAAAAGAGAGAATAGAAAAAAAAATAAATTTGAAGATAAACGCATATTCTACAAAATGTGTGATATCTCGAAAAACTTACCTTTTTAAAAAAAAGATACTGTTATTATTGATACAATAAATTTATACTTTCTAGTTTTTATAAATTGTTTTAAGTTAATATATATTAATACATATTATTTTATATAATGTTTTTAATTAAAATGTACGCAAGTGTACTTGGTGCTACTTTTGATATTACTTTTTTTGTAAAACAAGTTTTGTAGATAAAGATATGGTTGTTTAGCGTGTACTTGGCGCCTTTTTTTAAAAAAAAAAAGATAAGGTTTTTGAGTAAATTGTTACCTGTACTGCGTTTGATTTGATTATTTAACACGTACAATTCATTTCTATCTTTCGTGGAACAGTCTAGATGGTACGATCATTAGATCCAACTTTTCTCCGTCAAAACCGGAGTTAGTCGATCTATTGCCTAAAGCGACGCAGAGTTTGACGAGGTGACGCGTCTGGCGCCTAATCTACAATTCAGAATTCGTCGGCTCGACGTAATGGTGTGAGTAGTGTAACAGCGCCGGTTCTAACCCAGAAGCTCCAAGGGGGTATGACGTCATAAAGGAAGGAGTGACGTCACACGGGGGTGGGAAGGGGGCGCGGGGCGTGACGTCACAGGGGAAGAGGTAATGGCGTCACGCGGAGAAGGAGTAATGACGTCACAAGATATGACGTCGCGCGGGGGGCGCAACTCTGACGTCACAGGACATGACGTCACTATGACGTCACGCAGGGGCGTGACTCTGACGTCACAGGATATGACGTCACTATGACGTCACGCGGGGGCGTGGCTCTGGCGTCACAGGATATGACGTCACGCGGGGGTGTGGCTCTGACGTCACAGGATATGACGTCACGTGGGACACTGCAAGATATGACGTCACGCGGCGGAGGACCCCTTTTATGGCAACTTCAGACGCGCACCAGAAGCGACACGCGGTTCGACAATATGGCGGCGGCTCGACAATATGGCGACTCCAAGGTATGTACTTGTTACTGCGGTACTACGCATGGTATTTTGTAATGTAACAATATAGCGGGTTTTCGGCATGCGGTAATATATAGTATTTTGTAATGTTACGTAACAATATGGCGACCCCCAAAAATATATGTTCTTTATATAACATATATACATATAAAACAGCAACTCTTGTACATATTTTTTTGACATGTGCCGCGGTATGTAACATTATACGCAATGCGCGTAACGTTGCAGAATTGCAATTATTTGCGAGAACGTGCAAAGTTGCATTTTTAGTTTCAGCGCAAAATAACAAAGTCGTACTTTTCATTTTTTTTATTCCCATTTGTACATTTTTTTCAGCATGTTCCGCGGTATGTAACATTATACGCAGTGCGCGTAAAGTTGCAGAGTTGCAGCTTTTTAGCAAGAACGTGCACAATTGCAGTGTTTATGTGTTAGCGCGAAGTAACAAACCCGTACTCTTCATTTTGTATATTCCCATTTTATTAAGATCGTTTCTATATATAGTATATAAATCCATGGAATAAAATACAGCAACTATATATGTATTGTTGCATTGCACATATGTCTTTCGGCATGTGCCGCGATATGTAACATTATACGCAGCTAAAGGTGCAGAGTTGCAGTTGTTAGCGAGAACGTGCAAAGGTGCTTTTTTCATTTAAGTGCGAAGTAATTGTTTTAGCGAGAAATAACAAAGACGTAGTATTCCCTGTTTTGTTATGTTTAAAGTTCATGAAAAGTAGTATTTACATGCATCATATATATTTCGACTGAATAAAGTTACGAACTTGTGTATTTATTTTATTTAAGTTTTATTTATTT
>NW_018021563.1:37297-42990 GCF_002006095.1 Pseudomyrmex gracilis
ACAAGAAATATGTTTTCAGCATGTGCCGCGGTATGTAACATTATACGCAGTGCACGTAAAGTTGCAGTTTTTTTAGCGAGAACGTGCACAGTTGCGGTGTTTTAATTTTTTAGCTCAAAGTAACAAAGCCTATTTTACTATTCATTTTTTTTTATATTTCCATTTTATTAAGATTGTTTCTATGTGTAAATTTTTTACAGAATAACTTACAGCAACTATGTATTATTACACATATGTCTTTCGGCATGTGCCGCAGTATGTAACAATATACGCGCGTAAAGTTGCAGAGTTTTAGCAAGAGTGTGCAAAGTTTCTTCATGAAAAATAGTATTTACATGTATCATATATATTTCCACGAAATAAATTTCCAAATTTTGTGTATTTATTTTTTATGTTTAATGTAGCGATATGTAACATTATATGCAGGTAAAGGTGCAGAGTTGCAGTTTTTAGCGAAAACGTACAAAGGTGCTTTTTTTATTTTAGTGCAAAGTAATCTACGTAATATATTGTTTCCTAAAAATGCTGAGTCACAGAATTAGAAACCGCACAATTTGTACATATGATATATTGTAACATAAGACGCAGTGCAAGCGACATTGTAGGTAGGGTGAGAGAGAAATAACAAAGATGTAATATTAACTACAAATTTTATTCAGCACACAATTGATAGATATTATTTACACGCCTCGCGCACAATATCTTTTACAGCACATGCCAACAATTCGCATTCTATGATTGCGTTATTGTCATACACTCCACTGTCACATATTGCTTTTGCAGCGTTGCATACATCAGTAATATTCTGTTCTCGTAGAACGCGAACAAAGTGCGCAAACTTTGTGTTTACTACATGAGTGTGTTCAGCCAACCAGTAATACATGTTTTCAATACATGAATTCAAAGTTAACAAGAATTTTACGGTCGGTGGTTTCATGTACAAACACTTGTCGTTTAATGTAAATTTTACAATTCGTGCGTCGCGAATAAGAACGATATTGAGCGCTAAATCGCGAAGCCACACTGTAGCAGATGCTTCTGTCGATTGTAGTAGTTGGTGAATATCTGTCTGCTCCTGGATGATTGTTTGTTATGTAGAAAATGGTAGAAGCATTAAATTTCCATGATTATCTCCAATAACTATCTCCACATAAGAAATTGGGCTAACACTTATTCCAATTTTAATGTGTTTGTATCCTGTTGACGTTAGCGCGTATCGTCTTCCCAAAATGCGTGTTGTCTGATGTGGTGAAGACGCAGTTTGTACACTGTAAAAAAAACACAAGTGAATGACGTATGTGTCAAAAACAAAACAAAAGCCACGTAATGTAACAGTTTACTTACTTGTTGCGTGCAGTTTTCATCTCGCTGTTGCACTTTCTGTTAGTATACATTACGTCTTCTTGAACCACGGTTAAAAGTCGAATAATGGGATGTCACGTAAAAGCCTTCTTAAATACCGCCTTGAGACCGCAGGCAACTGTGGTTGAATCTCCGTAGAAGGTACAAGAGCAGGACCGTGACAACAGTCAAAAGGACAATCAGTCAAAGACGTTTTTGTTATTTACAGCGAGCGCAAGTTATTGACATATTTGGTAAATAGTTGTATTTATGTTTGCTGTTTATGTTATTTAAGCGCTCGGGGTGTGTAAGACCCGTGTTAATTTTAATCAAAAATTTAAGATTTTATTTTTTGTTTTGTTTTTTGAGGTAATCCCATTGGATTAGGGGTTACTCGCCAAACTGACGTTTAACGGTAGTAACGTAGGCTTGGGAAAACTCACAATTTCAATTGTCAGCGAAACGTTGGGGGTTGAGTTGTTTACGAGTTTGAAGTGTGTGGAAAAAGTATGAGCCACAATTCAAAGGTTAGGAAAAGTTAGGTGGGTTTGAATTGTTGGTCATACTTAACCAGTGAGCGAGGTTTATGTTGGTACAACGGCTAACGAAGTTTCAGCCACAATTGAGATTGTTAGTTTTCAAGGTGGCTGGTGCGTGTCGCTTGCTTGGGCTGTCTGAGCGTCTCGAAAAGTTTCAGGCAAAGGTAAACGGATGTAATTGTTGCAGGTATCTTGCGTACATACAGATCTGGTGCAGAGTGTGTGATAGTGCGAGTTTCGCGCACAGTTGGGTTTTGGCCATACTAACCGGCTGCGAACCCAGTAAGTTANACATATGATATATTGTAACATAAGACGCAGTGCAAGCGACATTGTAGGTAGGGTGAGAGAGAAATAACAAAGATGTAATATTAACTACAAATTTTATTCAGCACACAATTGATAGATATTATTTACACGCCTCGCGCACAATATCTTTTACAGCACATGCCAACAATTCGCATTCTATGATTGCGTTATTGTCATACACTCCACTGTCACATATTGCTTTTGCAGCGTTGCATACATCAGTAATATTCTGTTCTCGTAGAACGCGAACAAAGTGCGCAAACTTTGTGTTTACTACATGAGTGTGTTCAGCCAACCAGTAATACATGTTTTCAATACATGAATTCAAAGTTAACAAGAATTTTACGGTCGGTGGTTTCATGTACAAACACTTGTCGTTTAATGTAAATTTTACAATTCGTGCGTCGCGAATAAGAACGATATTGAGCGCTAAATCGCGAAGCCACACTGTAGCAGATGCTTCTGTCGATTGTAGTAGTTGGTGAATATCTGTCTGCTCCTGGATGATTGTTTGTTATGTAGAAAATGGTAGAAGCATTAAATTTCCATGATTATCTCCAATAACTATCTCCACATAAGAAATTGGGCTAACACTTATTCCAATTTTAATGTGTTTGTATCCTGTTGACGTTAGCGCGTATCGTCTTCCCAAAATGCGTGTTGTCTGATGTGGTGAAGACGCAGTTTGTACACTGTAAAAAAAACACAAGTGAATGACGTATGTGTCAAAAACAAAACAAAAGCCACGTAATGTAACAGTTTACTTACTTGTTGCGTGCAGTTTTCATCTCGCTGTTGCACTTTCTGTTAGTATACATTACGTCTTCTTGAACCACGGTTAAAAGTCGAATAATGGGATGTCACGTAAAAGCCTTCTTAAATACCGCCTTGAGACCGCAGGCAACTGTGGTTGAATCTCCGTAGAAGGTACAAGAGCAGGACCGTGACAACAGTCAAAAGGACAATCAGTCAAAGACGTTTTTGTTATTTACAGCGAGCGCAAGTTATTGACATATTTGGTAAATAGTTGTATTTATGTTTGCTGTTTATGTTATTTAAGCGCTCGGGGTGTGTAAGACCCGTGTTAATTTTAATCAAAAATTTAAGATTTTATTTTTTGTTTTGTTTTTTGAGGTAATCCCATTGGATTAGGGGTTACTCGCCAAACTGACGTTTAACGGTAGTAACGTAGGCTTGGGAAAACTCACAATTTCAATTGTCAGCGAAACGTTGGGGGTTGAGTTGTTTACGAGTTTGAAGTGTGTGGAAAAAGTATGAGCCACAATTCAAAGGTTAGGAAAAGTTAGGTGGGTTTGAATTGTTGGTCATACTTAACCAGTGAGCGAGGTTTATGTTGGTACAACGGCTAACGAAGTTTCAGCCACAATTGAGATTGTTAGTTTTCAAGGTGGCTGGTGCGTGTCGCTTGCTTGGGCTGTCTGAGCGTCTCGAAAAGTTTCAGGCAAAGGTAAACGGATGTAATTGTTGCAGGTATCTTGCGTACATACAGATCTGGTGCAGAGTGTGTGATAGTGCGAGTTTCGCGCACAGTTGGGTTTTGGCCATACTAACCGGCTGCGAACCCAGTAAGTTAGGTAGTCACAAAAGTTAATTGTTGGCAAAACTTGGCAGGTAAAGAGAACTTCAATAGAAAAGGGGAGTTACAAAATTTCAGCAACAATTGCGAACATTGGTCAAAATTTTAATTGTTCAAAATAATGCATGTGTGTAATGGTCTTTGGGTAAAAAAGCGCCACACCAAGTTTGGCCCACAATTGGGATGCTAGCTACTTACCTCGGGTTGTCAAGCTAGACCCTAACCCTGGGGTAAAGGTATAATTGTCAGCGAAACTGCGTCAGTATGCAGGTCTGTGTTAGAGTAAGTGCTTTGTTAAGTTTAAGCAACACTTGAGGTAGTGAGTGTTTACATCGGAAAAAGTAAAATTGTTCAAGTTAAGTTGAGGATAGAATTTTCTAAAAGAAACTCGGCGGTTTTGATCAAAATTGCTTACATTTAAAATTTTGTGTGTTTGTTCAAATACCTAATTTTTGGTAAAACTCTAATTGTTGGTGGAATTAGGCCAGAACGTTTAATTATGGTTAAATAAACATGTGCAGTCAAAATCTCCAACTTTTGAAAATTCTATTCTCTGTATTGTGCGCATGCGTGAACGCGGAGAGGGGATGACGCGGTGTCTCGGCTGAGCCGGTCGCGCCGTGTAGTCAGTCGCACTCGGATGCCCAGCAAGACAGCATCGATACAACGAGTAGCGCTCATTGTATACGCTTATTGTATAAGAGTTTATCTGAGTAAGTAAAAACTTTTGAGTGTAAAAAGAAAAAGACAGTTGTTCGAATTGGTGAGGCGTATTCCTGGGTCCCTGAGAACAGTTCAACGGACTGGACAAACAAAAGGGCTTCCGTGTCATCGCCCGGTGAGTCAGAAAGCGTGAGATGTACGAATAACCAGGTTTTCTTGTTTTTCTCTTAAAAAATGAGTGGCGACCGTGATCTCCGCGCGTCGGAAAGTCAAACGGGCCGGTCACAGCCTAACCCCACCACTTTATTAGAAAAAATGATGACATCAAAATTTATGACTCAAAACCACGCTTATTTTTGCAATGTTTACATATCGAAATAACATGTTTATTTTATATGAGAGAACAATTATTTTCCGCAAAAGCAGGCATGTTTGGGTGTCAGATTTCATCGATTTGATCACGTATTGAAGTAACATAATCCTATTTTATAAGATAAAACTTGCTGATTACATCAAAATTGCTAACTGCGTATTAAATACAATATAGAGTTGCGATTCATTGATTTGTACAAATTTCTCAGTGCTAGTCTCGATAAACTAGCATCGTTTCTTCATAAAGACAAGTTGAAATAATTGTACAATCAAAATTCAGAAATTTATCCGTCAAAAACTTTGAATTATAAGCGCGTAAAGGGGTCTTTCCATACGAATACGTAGACTGTGTCGACAAGTTGCGGGAGCAGCGTTTACCACAGCGCGAGTCATTTTACAGTTCTCTGATCGGTGAAACGATATCTGAGAGTGAATATGCACACGCTGTAAACATCTGGCAACGATTCTCTATACGTACGTTAGGTGAAAACAGCGATTTATATTTAAAGATTGATGTTTTATTATTGGCCGATATATTTGAGAATTTTCGAGAAAGTTGTATTCGAAGTTACGGATTAGATTCCGCGCATTATTATACTTTACCCGGTTACACGTGGGACGCTATACTAAAACGTACAGGCATAACGTTCGACCTGCTCACAGATGTTGATATGGTTATGTTCATCGAACGAGGTATACGCGGTGGTCTTAGTCAGTGCAGCGCAAGATATGCGCACGCGAATAACGAGTACATGCGGACATACGACTCATCAAAACCAACGTCGTATCTCATGTACTTTAATATAAATAACTTGTACGGCTGGGCAATGTGTCAGCCATTACCGTATGCCGCATTCCAATGGGTGGACAAC
>NW_018021564.1:0-2559 GCF_002006095.1 Pseudomyrmex gracilis
GAATTTTAAAATGACATTCAAAACATAAACAAAGAAAAAGTGTAACGTTACACTAGCTTTACACCACCTCTCAAGGAGGTGTACAAAACGTGTAAATTACGTCATTAAAGTGTATTACACTTTCAAGAAGAACAGCGTGTAATGACGTAACTCAACGTCACTTTCGGCAAGAAAAACGCTAAAGTGTACACTTTACACTAAAGTGTATAAAGTGTATGCAAGAAAAACAGACCTTATGTTTGCGCTTTTCCACAAGCCGACAGCCGACCGTGACGTCACGCACACGGACACAGCTCTCACTTGTATGCGTACGAGAGCATCAGGGCGGTGAGCCACCACCAGCTCCCCTCGCTTCGATGCTCTCGATGCTGTCCGACACGATCTGGCATTTCTGGACACACTCGATGCCGCGTTTGACAAGGTACAATGGACTTTATGAGACCGCTTCCAGCTACTTTTTTAGGAAATGTATACAGGGTGAGTCATCTGAATCTATCACCTCCAATAACTTGTTTGTGTGGCCAGGAATCGAAAAAAGTTTCATATAAAAGTTGTAGGGTGTCAAGGGGGAACCAAAATGGCGTACCTTTCAGCTTTTGATTTTGACCGAAAGTGGGTTACTTCAACCGGAAGTGGTTTTTTTTAAATGGAAACCCCCCTTGTTGACACCGGAAAATGAAAAAGCGGAAAATTTTACGTTCAGATATAATCTTGGTTGTTTTAAAATTTTCAAGATGGCGAACGAAGATGGCGGACAAAAATTTTAGTCAACCGATTTGCACCAAATTAAGTTTACGAGGGTTTTTGGGGTTGCTGATCACGAATCTGAAGTCCAAATTGCAAAATTCAAAATGGCGGATTTAAGATGGCGGACCAAGATGGCGGACAAAATTTTTAACCGAAATTAATAGAAATTACTACTCTTAGCACTACACAGGAACAACGGCGTGGACGTGGTAGTTTTTTGTCCCCTTTGGGGTGCTTTATTTACGTGAGTCCCCTTGCCTCTTACTATCGGGGTGCTTTATTTACGTGAGTCCCCTTGCCTCTCACTATCGGGGTGCTTTATTTACGTGAGTCCCCTTGCTTCTCACTATCGGGGTGCTTTATTTACGTGAGATCCCTTGCCTCTCACTATCGGGGTGCTTTATTTTTTGGACTGCGTTTTGACATGTGAAGGTCTTTTGACATTTATATTGACAGCTATGTAAGTTTTTGTAATTAGTTGCTTCTTGTATAATCTTTAATTTTATTTTTATATATTTTATTTTATTTTATTATTTGTACAGGCATTTGTCTGAAGATGATCCAAACCCGGGATCGAAACGTTACGTTTTTTAAACGATATTTACAATAAATCCTTAATATTTCTTTCACACACTAACATCCGTGTTTAGGCTTTTATTGGCCTTTTGACCTTCCTTTTATGGACATTTATTTTTATTCTTTCCTCATTTATTCAGAATATGCAATCACAAAAAATAGCGACAAACCCATAGATACCTACAACATTTCTTGACTATAATAACTAACTACAATTAACACTTGACATTTTATATAAATAAATGTACATATATGATTACATCTACATACAATAAAATATTATATAAAAATTGTGAAAAAACTTTTCTAAATAAGAAATATTTTATTTTACGTAGGCAAAACCAACTCGTGGGCACTCACAACGTGGGCAATTGCACCGTGGGCAATCGCAACGTGAGCAAAAGCAACTCGTGGGCAATTGCAACGTAGGCAAAAGCAACTCGTGGGCAATTGCAACGTAGGCAAAAGCAACGTGGGCAATAGTGACTGTGGGCAATCGCAACGTGGGCAAAATACTCCCACTCGGAGTCGGGCGCCTCACCTACAGGGTGACGCAGGTACTCACCTGGCACGGTTGCTTTGTTGAGTACTTGTGTCGAATAGGTAAGGAGCCGACGGCGCAGTGCTACAGGTGTGAGGCGTCCAGCGACTCGGCGCGGCACACTGTGGAAGATTGTCCACAGTGGGCCAACGAGCGCAGGGAGCTGACTACCAAAATTGGTAACGATTTGTTCCTTGTGGCTCGGATGAGGGCGTTGGTTTTCAGGGACAAAGACGAGTGGAGGGCGGTAATTTCCTTTTGCTTCGTTGTGATGGAGCAGAAGGAGGAAGCAGAGAGGGAAAGAGAACGAGCACTTCTCTTTGAAGAAAGACCTCGGGGGCGTGTGCAAGCGGGCGACAGGGTGCCCGCTGCCCGCGTCCGGCCCCGAGATCTAATGCCTTCCCAACAATAGCAATAGCTCTCCTCCTCACTTTAACACGTGGGGAGGGTAGTAGGGCGGCGGACTCGTGAAGGAGCTGGGTCCTCTGAGTAGTCCGCCGCCTCAATAATAAGGGAAGTGTGCATCATAGTGGGAGCGCGGCAGCCCTTGAGTAGAACCGTCCACCCAGAGAGAGATACTGCGGAAACCGTGACAGGCTGGGGCGGGTGATACTCTATTGACCACAGTACGATTCGACACCGCTCGATTCGACACAGATTTATTCGACACCAAATTATTCGACACCGTACGATTC
>NW_018021564.1:3099-15854 GCF_002006095.1 Pseudomyrmex gracilis
ATCGTACGGTGTCGAATAATTTGGTGTCGAATAAATCTGTGTCGAATCGAGCGGTGTCGAATCGTACTGTGGTCAAACGGAACCCGCCCGGCTGGGGCCCTTACCTCACCCTGTCCTGCACGCGTTCCCTAGTAAGGACGACGTGGCGGCGTGTGTCCCGTCACGTCGTCGAAAGAGGGCGCAGCCCGAGGAGAGAACACTACAAGTTCTCCTCTCAGAGTAGCGAATTAGCTCGTGGGAAGTTCCCGGCAGAGTCCTTATCAGGGGTTCCGGGTTCTTTCTTCAGTCAAGCTAGGTAGGCACACCTTGGAGGTTTCAGTGAGTATACTTCTCTCATCTCTCGGGACAAAAGAGGGACTCCCACATAACCTTGGCTATCTCCCCTGAGGCCAGGATATCTATAAAGGATTCCTTCCAAGTAAAAAGAAAAAGAAAGGTTAGATTGTGACCGGAATTAGGTTTATTCTGGATGGATACTCACATGTATCAATGCCTGTACAGTCGCCAGGTGTTTATTACTACCTCCAAACACCAAGGTTAGGTTAGGATGCCTTTTAAGGATGCCTCCTTGTATCTTTCCGCTTTCCTTTTTTCAGGTACAAGATGAATAGTTGTCCGGGATAACACAATAACTCCACACATGGCTGTTTGTATGATTTGCACATAAATCTGAATATATTTCTTAATCTATGTAGTCTTTGTACTCTTGTTACAATCACAATTTACCGCAATCACAATTACTATTGCGCGCAAGTTAACTTTTAGCTTGTTTTTTGTCACAATCTTCCGTTTTTTGCGACAGCCAAATTGTAACTCCCAATCTCAACTTGTCGGTGCAGGTTGTTCGCACGCCTTAAGCTTACTTTTCCTTCCTAGGGACCTTTGTTCGGACACAAAGAGAATCGGTATCCTCGCCGATTGGTTATGCCTGAGATGAGTTTTGTAAGGTGTGTTCAGTGTGTCTGTTGTTAGGGTATGTTCGAATGGTAAATATACCTAGTAATTTTTTTGTTTTTGTGTTTCTGTGTATCATATGTCTTTTACCTGCTTGGTGTTATATAAATGTTGTGTAAATGATTTGTGTATGTTTGAGTGTTTCTGTATGTGTATAACTGGAGTGTGCGTGTTAACGGTGTGTTAGAGTGTTACTGTGCTTGTGTAGCTGTAATGTGTATGTTAAAGGTGTGTTTGTCTTTAGGGCGCCACTTTATTCTTTCCAAAACTTAAAACCAAACAAAACATAACATTTTTCTTCTCGGAATCGCAATATACATAAACATGCTTAATCTATACCTCTTGCGCCAGGTAAGCATCTAATATCAAATAAAAGTTTTAACCTTTTTACTGCCTAATGCTCCGTAAAATAAACAATCGCAAATCTGCACTTAAAACTTAAAACTTTCCCCATTTGGGGTCACCATTAACATAAACTTTGTTCTGCGTGCTTCTCACGCTTTATCTATGCAAAATAAAACCAAACAACGATCTTAGTAGCGACCTTGGGGTACAAAATCAATATAAAAATAACAGACTAAAATAACTAAAACTTCGCCGCCCACTTCCTAACAGGAAATCAAATATAACTTTTCACCCATAGATCTTAAAAACCGAGACATGTCTGTGGCCTACGCTTACCACACTAGACTAGATAAAAACTGACTAATAAAATACGTAAACAAACTAAAATACATAAAAAACTAAAAGTCTTAAAATACATAAATCAAACATACGCGAATCCTTTGGTGCTTGCAACCGTCAGTTCTCACGCCTTACCATCCTCCGATACGAGTTCCTGTCCAGATCTTACCGGAGCCCCTGATACTCCTCTAAGATCTCCAGTAACCGTTGTTCTGCTTTCTCTCGACTTTCTTCCACCGTCACATGAAGTTTCGGTGACAAGGTTAGGTTCTCGGCCCGGGCGAGTTTGGATTTACCACCTTGACGTGGTGCCCGGGCTTGCGTGGAGCAATGACTGGAAGAGCTGTGCTGGCGGGAACTTCGGTTTTTGGCAGGGTCTCCCTTGCCAGAGTGGTCTTTCACGAGCCTTCTGACTAAGAGTGAATCTACGTGTAGGCCGAGAACGTTAGCCCTGTGTGGGCAGTCGGCCTAGGAGAAAAAAAACTCCGAAATTAAACCACTTATTACTGTTTTTTATGGAATGAGTAGCAATAAGAAGAAAGGTATACCGCCTCAGTGGATTCGGACCCCCAGTAGCCGGCGAGAGGGGGCTATCTTCCCCGTCAAGCTCTCTCCCGTTATCCAACGACGGGCTAACCACGGCCTGCACCGCAGAAGCCGTAGGCGAATTGCTGCCTGCAAAGGGTAGGGTTGGCAGAGGCGCACTAGCCTTTACTATTGGAGTAACGACCCCTAAGAAAAAGAGGCCCGTAATAGACTTTCGTTTAGAGGGGAGTGTTGGCGGGGCAAGTTGACGGAAAATCTGAGTCTCGCGAATCAGGCTTATCGCGAGGCTGTAGAGGGAGGCCTCTACAGCCTCGGATAGGGCCGATGGTGGAGGGCCGATGGTCCGGATGTGGGGAATTTCCATCTCCGAGAACAGTGAAGAGATTGCCACAGTTCTCTATTGGCCCCCGTCTCTGGGTGCTGGGACGGGAGCTAAGGCGGCGATAAAACACTGGCTAAAAAAGACCTCAGTGGAGGCCTGCTCAAAGGTGTCCTCCGTTTCCGTGCAAACGGAAACGGATTGAGCCGCAGAGGGGCCAGGTAAAGCGGAGACTAGGCGGGATAAAGGATTTCTTGGGGGCTCGGTTGGGGGAGTTTTGAGAAAAAGTCTCCCGGCTCCTTCCGGCCGAGTTTCGCGGAGGTAGCAGCGTGCCTTTGGAAAAGGGGACTGATGGTTCCTCCCGGATGCCCGCTAATGACAATTGCTCTTCTCCTCTAGGGTCTCCTCTCGCAGCACAACAGGAAGCTGGCGAGGGACGGTTGTGACCGGAGTTAGGTATGTTTTAAGGTCAAGGACTTACTTTTTGATGAACTAATCACGGTCGCCAGCTGCTGATTCCCCCCAACAGCGAGGGATGCCGCCCCTGCGTCCTTCTCCGGGATAGACGCCTCCCTCAGGAACACGGGATCAGGTAAGTATGTTGTGCACTTTGCACAAATAACTTTCAACACAGTTTTGAGTATAACACAGTATATTATTTATTTGGCACTGTATCACAGCACGCACAGTAAGGAATGCTTTACAATTAACGCTAGGCTTAATTATCGCGTTAAACAAATGAGCCGCGGAAACTTCTTTTTTCGCACGAGCTAGGATTTCGCGTCCGTATCGTACGAGCTTCCGATCGAGACTCTTGAGCTAAGATGGCGGGCGCTTCTTCTCGACCCTAAGGCCACTGCTCACACGTACAAGTCACGGGTGTACCTTTAGGTACGTTCGTAGACTTGTGCCAACCTAGTGAAAACTTTCGGGCGCAACATAAACCAACATTTCACGTTTTTCAGGATCCCTTCGAGTAACCAAATCAGATTGTATCCCATTTATTTGTTAAATAAACAAATAAATTGGATGTACCGATTAAGGAGAAATTTTCCGATAGGATGTTTCTATGAAGTCTCGCGCTTCACAAGAAAACAAAATTTTTCCTTAATCCCGAATTTTACAAAAACTTTTAAAACTTTACATAACGCATCTTATTAACATTTCAGGCTTTAACACTTCTAGGAGCATTCTGTTGGGTACTCGAATCTTCTTATTCTCCACGTTTAACTTCTTACCACTCTTTAATCCTTTTTCTTTCGACCATACCGATCCTTTATTGGTTTATCTTACCTCCGTTGCCAAAACCAAAACTTACAACTAAGTAACAGGTACCTAACTCTCTTAAGTACCCCGCGGGTTGTTACTCAAAACAAAACAACAGAAGGAACTCACCGTTAAAAAACGACCTTAACAACGCCGCTAAAAAAAACGTTGACTAACAACAAAAAACAGTCTTAAGCCTACCCTTAGGCTAATCTCCTTCCTTACACGCAACACCTTTGGACTAAGGTTTGTTTAGTTGCGTACCTGTACTAAAACTAAAACGTTACCTATAACAATACGTCCTACTAACCAGGAACGGGTTTTACATTGTTATACCGACTAAACAAAAAGAAAGCTTACAACTAGTACCACATCGTTTGTACTTTATTCCTGCGCACTAGTTGTGTCTTAAAAACTAAAAGTTCTTTACTAACGCCGACCAACCCCCTTTTCTGTTTCAGGTGCTTGCTGGCTTTCCGACGTTCTCCAGGATTTCGCTTAACACGCGACTTGCCCACAAATTGGCCCCTTTCCGAAGTTCAACTCTTTCATACTGGAACTGGGCGCTCAACACCGCTTCCTTAAGTAACTCCGTACTACCTACTTCACGCGTGTCCAGATCTGCAGCTGGGGCTTCTGGCTCTGGTGACACAGCCCCCTTCAAATTAGACTGCTTGTCTGATGTTGCCTTTGGTGACATTTGCGAGCACGTCTGATTTTCCATTTCACGCATTAACTCCAAGACTCCCGGTTGCAGTCTCAGGTTTTCGACAAGTCCGGACCACCATGGTTTACGACTTCCTGCAGACTGAATTACTGTATGGGATGATATTGTCGGAAGAGAGCGTGTCCGCTGGATGGAAACAACTACTTTGCGACGCTTTATCTGCTCGACTTGTTCTTTGGACGGAGTAATACAACGCCACTCCGTTTTTACCGTTTTCCAGGACTTTGGAACGTACACGTCCTCCTCATCCGTTTCAGGATCCGACGGGACGTTGTACCTGCGATGTGTTTTCACCCTTGGTTCCCACAATTCCTCGTGGAGTGGTGACACTTCCCGACGACATCGCTTCTTTTTGGCAGACGACGTACTTGCCGTTCTACCCCTTGACGGGGCCGACGTTGCGGACTCCTTCTTTTGCCACAACGCTCTGATCGGTAACTGAACTGGTTCCGACCTGCTGCTGGACGCTGGTGAATCCATACTTTGCAACGGTCGCCTCATACGGGATCCGCTTCCAGATTTGGTTCGGGGTGTTGACTCCGGTGGTGTCTCCGGTGTGCTCTGACCGATACTGGATAGCGCGTCCTGTAGTTTTTCGTAATCTCGCCGGTACTTGTTAAAGTCCTGTTTCTCGCGCTCCAACTTGTTCTTGAGCACGGTGATTAACGTTTGTCTCTTTGCCCACATTTCCTCTTTTCGTTTGACTGTCTCGTGGATTTTCTGGCACAGGTCGTCTATTTCCGAGTCGTCGGACATTCCTTCCAGTTGTTCCATCACTTGTTTGTCAGCCATTTCGAGGTTTAGAGTGCCTGTGAACACACAACATTTGTTAAAGAAATTTATTTTGTCGGTCAATTGTCGACCAACCGCTGCCGCTACGAGTGCCGTATCTTCAATGACTATAAAGTCCGCACGGAGAGTAACCCCGGCTACAGTGAAGTCCGTCTGAATCTTCCTCCTGGCTGGTGTCCAATTTGCTGACGAAACGCCAGACACCGTTGCGCAGGATACAGATTCGGGGTACTGTAACAGACATTCGCATAAGTCTCGGGACACTACATTCCACTCTGTATCACTGTTCAGCATTAGTTTGATTTTATGCCCCACTACCGTCGCGTTCACCTCCGGTTTTGCGCACTCTCTGTCCAACACCGTTCTCGCACGTACGTAGTTTTCAGAGATCGTTTGTATGCGCGTCGTGAACACCGCGGAATCATCGTCGGGTTCCCCCTCGGGCATATCGCTAAGACGCATAGTGTCTTGCGAGTCACTTGCACTAGTTTCACTGACATCACTTTGTCCCGCAATGTCAAGTACACACACGAACCGTTCTTTTTCTTTGTGTTCTTTTTTAACCACCAAATGTCGCGCCCACATCTCTGTCTCGGTTGGATTGTTGGTTTTGATAAATTTGGTCATTATCTCAATCACTTCCGGATCAGATTCGTAGTTGTTCAGCGCGTCGTACAATTTTTCCGTGGCTTTTGTTTTAACCTCTTTTTTCTTTTGTTTCAGGTCGTCGTTGGATTCCTTTCTTCCCGGACGTGCACGCTGCTGGAACTTCACCTTTTTTTTAGGTTGGCCCTCACCGTGTTGTTTGTCATCGTCGCTCTCGGAGTCATCGTGGGATTTCCTGGACCTTGGTGAGTACTTGATGCTTTTTCGAGGTCTCTTGGCCTCTACTGATCGTTGACTCTTTTTGTTTTCGAGGTTTTCTTTTTCCCATGGTTCATGGTATTTTCTTTCAATTTGAAGTACGCCATAGTAACCGCGCACCATTTGTTCCGAAGGATTTCTTTCCCTCATGAAACGATCCATTGTTTCCACTATATACGGATCAGAGTCGTTCTCATATATATGACGGTAAGTACCCATTGGTGGTCTTATTTTTCCCGTCGGTTTTGTGACCCTTTTAGGTTTCTTTTCAGCTTTTTCCGGTTTCTTAACGACCCTTGCAGACTTAGACGCTGCTTGTTTAGGTTTAGGTTTGCAGGATTTTTCCTTAGTCCCCGGGCTGGAGTCGGATGTAGTCTTCAACGATGAACCCGCTGTCACTTCTGACGTGGTTCCCGAGGCCTCGTTGCCAGAGTTGTTGTCATTGGTTGTTCGGATGTAATCCAGTCGCCGATACTCTGGGTCTTTGTGGGGTCTCAGTTGTCGCGAATTGTACACTCCGATTGTTTGTCCCTCCAGATCCTCGATTAAATACGCATTGGGTCTTACTAACTGCCTAACCGCGTACGGACCCTCGTACACTAGGTGTATCTTCCTGGTTAACCTACGAGTCTTATCCGACCTTCGATGAAGTTTCACCCACACCTTCGTGCCAACCTGGTAGACTGGTGCCGTGCCTTTCTTCTCCGCTTGTACTCGTCTTTTTTGTTGACTCGCCAAAAGTCGTTCTCGAGTCAGACGAAGTTTTTCACGTAGAGTCTTCTTCGGGCCTTGCAGTTCTTCATACCACTTCGGTTTGAGCACCCGGTCGATATCCTCCTCGTTATCTTGTAGATCTTCGTGTAGATCTATCGGTCGAATTCCGGTACTACTGTGTTCCGTTCGATTAAGTACCCACTCTAGGCGAGGAATTATCTCATCCCACCTGGTGTGTCTTCCATGCGCGTACGCTCTTACTACGCGGTTTATCTCGCGCATCACCCTTTCCACAGGGTTCGATTGCGGATTGTATGGAGACGTATGTCTGGTCTCGAAGCCTTGTCCTTGACCAAACGTCTTCCACCGATCACTTCCGAATTGGCCTCCCTTGTCGGTGAGGATTTCCTCGGGAGCACCTACTTCCGGTAAGTACCTTTCGCGTAACGTATCGCATATCGTATCTACCTTTTGGTTTTTAATCGGATACAACTTGACTAGTTTTGAAAAGTGATCTGACAACACTAAAATATACTTATTCCCTCGCGGTGTTTGAGGTAACGGACCACACAGATCCATTGACACCGTCTTTTTGGGTTTCCGTGGAACTTCGTAGTAATACTGTCCCACCGTTGCTCGCGTATAATACTTAGTCGCTAGGCATACGTGACAAGACGTTACTACATCCCTAACCATTTTCTCTACGTTTTTGATATAAAAATACCTGGCAATATAAAACGAGACTTTATCAGTACCGAAATGGAGTAAAAACCGGTGAACCGAATTTATCAATTCCCACGCTATCTCTTCAGGTATGGGTATTCGTTCTCCCACGGATGTCCATTTTCTTACAATACCGTGCCTCTCGTGATATATATCGGGATTGTTTCGCACCTTGTCCTGTAAGACGTCGCTTCTTTGTTGGGCTTCGCGGATTAGGTCCGCCCATTGCGATATGTCCTGCCCATCGCGAGGTGAGTTTATTAGCGCTATATACTTTGTTTTGCTTTGTTGCGCCTTGACTTGAGTCTCGGCAAAGCTCCTTGACAACGCGTCGGCTATAATGTTTTGTTTGCCCGGTATGTGTTCAATTTGTAATTCGAATTCTTGGAGAAACTCGAACCATCGAGCAATACGACCGCTGTTTTCCGTGCATGAACTTAGGAACTTCAAGGCTCTGTGATCCGTGAACACTTTCACCTTATTACCCATGAGGACTGTGTGCCATTTCTTAAGTGCCCAAACAAGAGCTAAGCACTCCAGCTCCGTCACGGTATAATTGTTTTCAGCCCCCTTCAAACTACGGCTTGCGTATGCGATCGTGTAGTGCCTTTCGGGTTCTTCCTCGGTGTACTGAAACATGCGTGCACCTAGACCCGTTGTTGAGGCATCTATATACACTCCAAAACGATAGCCCTTTCGAAGCAGGAACAAGTCTTCCGCTTCCCTAAACGCTGTTTTTATTTCATTGAACGCCCTTTGGTGTTCGTCAGTCCAGACGAACTTGACGTCCTTTTTAAGTAACCTTTCAAGAGGTTTCGTCATTCTGGCCATGTTTTTAATAAATCTTCGGTCCCAGTTTATTAGCCCCAGAAACGATTGTAAGTGTTTCTTAGTCTTAGGTTTTTCAAACCTAGAAACCGCATCTCTCGTTTCTTGGTTCATTGAGGCTTTGACTTCCGAAAATGTGTGACCAAGAAATGTTACTTCCCTCCGTAGCCATTCGCACTTGTCTAAGTTGAGGCGAAATCCGGCTCGTTTCAACTTGTTTAGAACATACTCTAAGTGTTCCAAGTGTTCCTCTAAGGAATTTGACGCAATTAAAATATCATCCAGATATACAATTAAGAAATCTAGATTTTGCTCATTTAAGGCTAAATTCATCGCTCTGGCGAATGACGAGCCTGAAGTTTTTAAACCAAACGGTAATCTGTTGAACACGTAAGTTTGGTTGTTTACCATAAAACCCGTATATTTGCGGCTCTCCTCTGTCAACGGGATTTGCCAAAACGCTTGGGTCACGTCTAGTGTGGTAAAGAACTTTCGGTGTCCTATCCGTTGGAAAACCTCCTCTATCGAGGGTGGCTGTGAATGATCACTGGCCATTCGTTTATTAAGTTCCCTGGCGTCTAAGCACAACCTTATCTTTCCGTTCTTTTTTACAACGGCTACCAGCGGGTTGATATACTGAGTGGGTGCACGTTGAACGATTCCCATCTCCTCCAACTCGTTGATATGTTTAGTCACCGCGTCTCTGTGAACTTCCGGAATCGGGTATGTCTTTGCTTTAAACGGAACTTTGGTTAACATTTTAATTTGATGCGTGTAGTGATTTACGCATCCNANGCCTTCCTGGAACAGTTCGCTATTTGANGCTACNATTTCTGACACTCGTGCTTCCGCCTCCTCTCTNGANAGACGTTTGATGGNCGCTATTCTAGCGCTTTCCTCCAGAGNGAGTNGCACGTTTTCNCCAGTGCAGTNAATAANTGCTCTATGNCTCGCGAGAAAGTCCATNCCTATTATTAGGTCATAGGCNAATTTTTTNAGAATATAAAATTCTANTACNTAAGTTTNNTCGTTNATTNGCACNTCNAGTGCNGTTTTAAACGCTATTGGTTCCCCCTTATCCGTAAATGCACCTCTTACGGTGAAACGATTTATAGGGATAGTTGTGAGTTCGATTCCCGCACTTGTCAATTCATCGAACGTGCTTTTCGACATTGCATTGATTTGCGCTCCCGTGTCCACTAAGGCCTTCAATTCCTTAGGACCGACCTGAACCGTAATTTTGGAACCAACTCGATTACGAGTTTTGTTTTGCTCCCGGTTCTCGAAATCATCCAAGTCTCGAAGTATTTCCCCCGTTCTTAACAGACTAAGCGTTACATCAGAACTACTTCCTTCCGATTTGTCTTTTATCGCTAACACTTTCGCTTTGGGTTTTGGTTTAAACGGAACTTTGTCTTTTACCTCGGTTGTTCGCGTCTTTGATTGACTCCGAGATCGTTCAGACTTTTTAGTTTGTTTATCTCGTTTATCGTCCCCTTCGCTACTAGTAGGAAATTCGACTATTGGTTCGGAATCTTTTTTAATATTTGCCCTAGAAACGTGTTCATTATTGGGTCTTTTGGTATATCTATCTTTCGAAGGTACACGGTCTCTGCCGTAATTCTTCCTTTTAGTATACTCTTGGGTGTATTTGGAGGTAGTTTGCCCCTTGCCAGTTTGACTCTTACCAGCATAACCCCTAAATCTTGTTTCAGATTTTTCTCGCTCTTTTTCACTGTCAATGTGCGTTAGGTAAGTCATTAAAGCTTCCACCGACGTAATAACCCCAGGCCTGATTGATTTTGAGGTTTCGAGGTCGAAATGCGAAGAAATCGCCGTTACGAATTTCTCATCTGACACTGGTGGGTTTAACATCCTTGTNGCANTTAGNAGTTCNCGAGCGTAACNCGCCATAGGTTGNCCNTTTGACGGATCGAANTTATNACTGTACAATTTACCCCTTACTCTTGTTTGAGTCGCTTGACTCCAAAACCTTTGGATAAACTGAGTTTTGAATTCTATATAGGTTTCGACGTCTAACGTGTCGAACCAATTCGCTGCAGTTCCCGTNAANTTTTGAGGTAAGTANAANANTANNTCATCNTCANTCATCTGCTCTCGCAGAACAACACGGTCGATTCTTTTTAGAAAGTTCATGGGATTTAGTCCCGTTTCCTTGCCATTGAATTTTATATCGCCGAATGGGTTCATTAAGTATCCCCCGTGTGGAATTCGAGCGTTCAATGGTATATACGGCATGACTTGTAATTCGTCCCTTTTAGTCTCATTAATCGAATCTCTTGTGTCCATTAGNTTTGCCTCTGCTCTAGCTTCGCTNTGGTCACTAGATAGGTCCTTAATCTTTTCNNGGTCTAAGACCTCGGTTTTNGGCTCTCCCTGTTCCCTCATCTCAATTTTGTTAAGCCTGCCCACAATNACTGACATTTGCTCTNGGAATTTNTTAAACATCTCTTGCATAGCCAGCATGGGGTTTTGGTTCTGTGACTTATTTTGATTGAGTTCGGTTGATATAGGGATTTCATACGCCAAACCGGTTTTAACTTTGGGAATTGCACCCATTTGTCGTTTGTTTGCCATGCTGCGTGTTTCTCTGACTTGCGAGTCAAAAGTCACGTCTAATAGGCTTTCGCTTGCTTGGCTGGTACGGATTTCCTTTTTAGTCCGGATCGTTTCATCATCAGACTTAGTTGCCTCCATTATGCCCTTTAGGTCTTTAGGAGTTCTTACCGTCGCCATTATGCGTTATTTTAACCAATTAAATTGTTTAATCGATTCAAGTTTGTTAAACTTTTTAACCTTTATTTTCAGGTACTACAGGATTCCCCGACTATGGTAAGTTACCTTTGAATTACTAACTATAACTTTTAACTTTTAACTCTACCTTAGATAAAATTTTTAGTGAATTGATTAACAATTTCTTTTATCTATTTCAGGTTTGTCGAGCTGTTGTCTAAAGTTTAAGCAAGTTTTCGTCCGTTAACAGGTAAGTATAAATTTTTTTTGTTTAATTAACATCCCGTATATCACCTCTAGGTTTTAAAACACTTATTAGTCAGTGAAATTCGTATTATTGTTGTTTAATTCGTTTAACGAATCTAATAATGTTCGAAAACACGACTAATGTAACTTAAGATGTTTATTTCCGGTTAAGTGAGTTATTTACAGGTATGAAAATTTTTAAACAATTAAGCAATAACTTTACGACCAGAGGTTTCTCAAGCCTCTGTAGAATGTCGCTATATACTTAGTTCCTCTTAACTTGCCACTTCCGGTTTCGGAAAAAATGGCCGACAACTTCCGGTTTTGTTTTTCGGAAATTGTTCCTTGATGTCTTACTAGACTGTACACCAAGTTTGAATTCGTTCGGACTTGCCGTTCGTTAATTATCTTATTTGTTAACTAAGTACTCAAGTTAACAATTAACGAAAATTTTACCCCTGTATTTTTTCAATTAGGGCAACAGAATTGTTTGAGGTGCCTTTCGACTCTTAACCTCAATGTTTATTTTACACCGAAAATTTATTAATTAATTAATTAACAAAATTTTATTATCCGGTATTTGTTATTTAAGCATACAGAAACTAACCATATACTTTATTTTTCCGTAAGTATCGCGGTTTAGTTTTACAACAAAATTTCACAACAAACACTTTATATTCTTGCTGTCTATACTACATAAGACCTGTTTATGCAAAAATTTTCTCTTAATCGTGCGTCGTTCAATTTGTTAAATAAACAATGTTTTTACAATCCTGAAGTGGTGTAGATTAAATGCGCAAAAGTCGCGGAACCAAAATTTTTTATTAAAGTTCCTGTTATTGCGAAATTTTTAACAACATTAATTTGTCTACGACTCACCGATTGCGTTTCTAACATTTAACCGACTTAAATAATTACTTTTTTCCACTGCGTTATACGTAACTTGCCTCGACCTGTTCGAGTACACTAAATGGCCGCTATGACGTAATCTCTAACGGTTTTATTCCACAACACTAATTACCGTTTATTTATCTTTCAGAAAATAGCAACGTCCTGTCACGGTCGCCACGCGAAAAGTTTATTAATATTATTTAACGACGGATTAATAACGTCAGGGGTCTCCGAAGATAGGTAGTCATGGGGTGTGGACCGTTATTCTTTATTGAGAAACGACACAAACAACCAATGTGCACAAAATGGCGTCGCGGATGCCGACAAGACAAGCCCCTTCACTGTGACCGGGGTTAGGTATGTTTTAAGGTCAAGGACTTACTTTTTGATGAACTAATCACGGTCGCCAGCTGCTGATTCCCCCCAACAGCGAGGGATGCCGCCCCT
>NW_018021564.1:17114-19642 GCF_002006095.1 Pseudomyrmex gracilis
AACTGGGCGCTCAACACCGCTTCCTTAAGTAACTCCGTACTACCTACTTCACGCGTGTCCAGATCTGCAGCTGGGGCTTCTGGCTCTGGTGACACGGTCTGCGCGTCGGACGCGTAGGGGCGTCGGCACAGTCACCAAACCTTGGTTTTAGCACCATGAACTCGGGGAGGGGAGGGAGAGCACGAGACGGTGCGAGAATGAGTGGTGGTTTGCGGGTCCCACCGCCCTCGGTTGGTCGGCAAAGGCCGAAAAAGAAGGAAGGCGCAGCAGTAATGGAGAGGGTGTTGTCGAGGGCGGCAGTCTCTCTCTCCATTCCCGCGGGCAGCACCCTGACATACTTAGAGGTGCTGCGGCAGACGGCGCGACTTAATGTCGAAGATGTAGAGATGTCGGGGGTGCGCCATCGTCCCTCTGCGACAGGAGGGTTGGTATTTATGGTACTAAGGAAAGTAGTTACGGCAACACGGTTAGCCGATAGTCTGACCACTCTCTTTGGTGAAAATGTTTGGGTGGCCAGACCCCAGAAGTTTGGAGAACTTCGCGTAAAAAGGCTGGTCACCTCGATTTTTAAGGAGGACGTGGCGTCCTTGGCAACAGACGGTGTCTGCCTGCAGGAAGAAGTTAGGGCGGGTGACCCCCGTTTCACTACCGCGGACATTGGAACGGTGTGGGCGCATCTCCCGCTACGGGCGGCGCGTTGCGTTATCAACGCGGGGTAGGTGTGCATTGGGTGGGTCACGTTGCCGGTGAAGGCGTTGGCGGCCTGCCCAGAGCAGTGTTACTGTTGCGTAGAATTTGGTCACTTTAGACAGCGGTGCACAAGAGTGGAGCGGCCTCCGTGCTGCTACAGGTGCGGCAGTGAGTCGTACCTAGCACGGGGGTGCACGGCGCCGGTCCGTTGCCCGCTTTGCACGGGTGTAGGTAAGCTCGACGGGCATCGGATGGTGGAGAGGGCTTGCCCCCGCTCCTCTCCGACTGGTAGCAGCAAGGACGAACGGAGGTCGAAGGCGGTGGGGTCTTTTCCCCCTGAGTCCAGTGTTGCCGCTAAAAAAACCCTACCTCCAAGGCAAGATGTCGCCTCGGATGAGATGGGGCCAATGAAGGAGGACCCAGCGTTTCCAGTCATTGCTCCGTCCAGGAGCGGTAAAGGAGTCGCGGGCACGAAACTGGGGGCGGCTAAAGACCCCTCAGCCCCGGAGGTGAAAATGACGAAAGCAATGGACGCGGAGCCGGATACCGTCCCTAAGAGAAGAGGTAACGATAAATGTCTTCGCCCATCACCTTAAATGAAAATGATCCCCTCCTTCCTCCCGCCAGAAGGCGGAACAAAGGAAAAAAAAGAGTAGGCCGGGACCTAAGTCCTCTAAGTCCTTGGACAGCGAGGATCAGGTCCCGGAGAGTGTGTCGGTCGGCACGGTGGCAATTGTGCCACTGTTGCCGGACGTGTGTCCCCGCGACTTGGGTTAGCCCAGCCTGTCCCAGTCGCGAGGCCAGGCCCTCCTTCCCGCAGAAGAAGGAAGGTACGTAAGTAAACTCCAGTCTGCTAGAGGGAGTCCCCCCGTTCTCTCTTCCGTGCAGCAAAAGCGATTTGTTAGGAGGACGCGGCAGCTAAAGGCCTTGGTGTGTAGCTTTTTCCGCTTCCCGCGCTCTGGCTCCTGGCTGTCGTCCGGAGTCCGACGAGTGATGATAGAGGCCATGACTTGTCACAACAAAACCCCAAGTAGAGGCGGCGCAGGGGTGTGTGCCCGCTGCGTTGCCAGTTGCATCTAAAGATGCTTTTGCGAGAAAAGATAATCCCTCTTCCGAGTGGTGGACTATGTCCATCCATAGCCCTGGGGGGAGGGTCCCGGCAGAGTTCCGAAAAGAGGTTCCGAGTCTTTCCTTCCATGGGTTGAGTGGACACACCCTGGTGGTTTTAGTGGGTATATCCCTCTCTCTTGCGGGAGAGAGGAGGGAGTCCTACAGAACCCTGGTCCTCCCCCCCATAGGCCAGAATATGCGTAATGGATTTCTCTTACGTAAATAAAAGATAGGTTCTCGGAAGATGGTGTGCCACCTTGTCGTAGACTCCGAGCTTGAGCGCCGTGTTGATCTGTGGAGCTATGCCGGCGGGAACTTTGGTTCCTGGCATGGTCACCCTTGCCGGGCAGGTCCACGGGGAACGGTCAGACCAAGAGCACATCCGGGCAAACCGGGCTCGTCAGCTCTGTGTAAGCAGCCGGCCTAGGAGAAGAAAAACTCGAAAATTAAACTACCACTTATATTTTATAGAGAAATAAGTAGTAAGAAGAAGCAAGGTCTACCGGACCAGGGAGGTCAGATTCCCAGGTCCCGGCAAGAGAAGGTTATACTCTCTCCCGTCGTCATCCAACGACATGTTACCCACAGCCTGCACCGCAGGAGCCGTGAGCGAATTTACACCTGCGAAGGGTAAGGTCGGCGGTAAAGACCTTCACCATCAGTTACGCCGAAAAAGAAGGTGCCCTCTAGGGGCGTGTTCCGTTTGACCACAGTACGATTCGACACCG
>NW_018021564.1:20180-25468 GCF_002006095.1 Pseudomyrmex gracilis
GAATAATTTGGTGTCGAATAAATCTGTGTCGAATCGAGCGGTGTCGAATCGTACTGTGGTCAATAGAGTATCACCCCCCTCTAGGGGGCCCATTTTGGAAGCAATGAGCGGAGGAGTCGGTGGTGAGGGCTTTCCTTCTCTTCCGGCGGATGGGGACTCGGAGAGAGTGGCCTCTCTTGAATCGGAGCTGGCTGGTCTTTGCGAGAAGGTCAGTCAGCTCGAGTTGGATCTCTATGAGACCTATCGAGAAAAAGAGGCGGAGCGCTATGCACTTAAAGAGGAGAGGATAGCGGACCTCCTCAGGAAAGCCCTGACGAACTACCTCACCGATTGGGGAATCCCAATCCCGAGGTCGCCCAAATCTTTGCCCGAGGTTCTTCCTCGTCCACCCTCTGTTGGTAGACCGGAAGAGACAATGGGCACGGGAGTGCAGGACAAGTCGGGGGCTGCATCCGCAGCTCGCCCCGAAACCGCGTCTGTGTCTGTGCAGACGGACTTGGACGTGAAGAGGGCGGGAGAGGGGATAAAGGCCTCCCTCATGAGTAGGAGGCTCTTTTGCAGACCCGACTGGCAGCTTTTTGGGACAGTGTCTCCTGAAGCCTCCCAGCCGGGCACCGCGGTGATGTGGGCGCAGTTTCCGGGAATAGAACCTGGTGTGTCTCTTCGGAACGTGAGCAAGCTCTGAGTACATCTGCGGATGTATCCTCAGCAAGATTGCTCTAAGGAGTGGGCAATGGTTTCGGGTCGACGTACACGTCGGGCACGTGCTGCTGGTGTCGCTGTTCCAATCCCCGCTCTTCTGTCTCGTCCTGGGCGGGAAGACAGGAAAGCGAGGCAGGAAGGACGAGGGTGATAGGCTGCGTCCCCTACTCCCAACAGCCCCTCGAACAAGGGAAAAGAAGAAAGTGGGAGTGTTGGAGATGGGGCGCGTTCCGTCGCATACGGCGGTCGCGCTTACCATTTCCGAAAGTAGCATCTCCTCTGTCGCGGAGATCCTGCGGGAGGCAGTGCACCTAAAGGTAGACGGTGCGGAGGTTTCGGGGGTTCGCCCCCGACCATCTGCGTTTGGAGGAGTTATCGTCGAGGTCTCCGGGAAGGGGGACGGTCGTAGCGGATCGGCTTGTTGACCGTCTCTCCGCTCACTTCGGGGAGGGTACGAGTGGCCAGGCTCAGGAAGTTTGGAGACCTTCGAATTAAAGGTCTGGTCACCTCGATTTTCAGGGAGAATGTTACGTCCTCTCTGGCGGTGTGTGGGGAATGCCGGCAGGAGGACGTTCGTGTTGGCACTTTTTGGTTTGCTCCTGCCGGCATTGGTATGGCGTGAGCGCCAGTGACAGCCGCGCGCCGAGTGATCCGTGAAGGTGCGTTGCGCATCGGATGAATCTCGTTTCCAGTGGAAGCGCTGGAAACCCGTTCGATGCAGTACTTCCGCTGTCTGGAGTTCGGACACTTCAGGCAGCGGTGCACGGGAGAAGCCAAGCCCCCGTGCTGCTACAGGTGCGGCAGTTTGTTGCATCTGGCACGAGGGTATACGGCGCCGCTCCGCTGTCCGCTCTGTGCAGCCAGTAGAAAGCCCGATAGGCACAGGATAGAAGGAAGGGCTTGCCCTCGCTCATCATTGGCAAAGAGTTGTGGAAGGCAAGGGGTGGGAAAACCTCCTCTTGTCTTTATTGCAACAAATGGCTCTCCGTATCGGGAGTTAATTCCTCCCGGTGGGACGGATTCAGCGGAACTGTCTGTCTCCGTAGCAGCGGAGCCTATAGACGCGGTGCAAGATCCCCTTCCTAAGAGGAATGGTGTTGACAGGAATCTGCCCGTGTCCGATCCCAGCGAGGATGGTGCTCCTCCTGCCGCCAAGAGGCGCGGAGAAGGAAGTAAAAGTAAGCTGGGATCTCGGTCTTCAAAACTGAAAAGTGGTGAGGATTAGGGCCCTCAACGAGTAGGATCCGGCACGGTAGCGGTCACGCCACTTTTGCCGGACGTCACCTCTACCGAGGGTGCTCTCACTTAGTTGGATCCCCCAACGGTGGTCCGGACCTGGACAGGTAGTCCAGGGCCCGGCTCCCTTTTCCCGCTTTTTGCGCGGGAGAGGATCCCTTCCCTTCTTGTTATGCACTCTCCTACTGCCGGAAGGGTTTGTTTCTCGCTTTCTCTTCTCTGCGGTGGGAGAGTCTTTTCTTGCGGGAAGCAGCGGTAGTGGCGTAAAAGCAAGTAAGGGTAAGAGGTGGCCTGTTTCTCTCTCTTTTTGTTTTCTTCTCTCAGTAATCGCCCGCCGCTGCCGGTGGTTGCGGCGGATTAGGGTAGGGGCCCTGATTTGCTCGCGCTTACCTCACAGCAAAAGTGGCGGAGTGTTGGTGGACCACACTCTGCCACTATTAACATAGACTTGAGGAGGAGATGTCATTGCAGGGGGGAGATCCTAGTATAGTTCTACCCTGAGATTCCAGGTTCTCTCGGCCATCCCGCAGCGTAAGCCCACCGTAGTGTTTTAATAGATATACCTCCTTTCACTTGCAGATAAAAGACGGGAGTCCTACATAACCCTGGTTCTCCCCCAGGATCAGGGTATCTATAAAGGATTTGCCCACGTGCAAAAAAAGGTTAGGTTGTAATCAAGAATAAGAACAGATTTGGTCGAAAACTTACCCTTTTTAGGAATCTACTACAGACGCCAGTTGTTTTGACCACCAAACAACAAGGGGCACGGCTGGCGATATTCTAGAAAATGTGTATTCCCTCTGGAATTGGGATGGGAGACACAAGTACTCGTGCACACAATGCGGTTTAACTGTATAATAATATATAAATATCACTTTATTATACGTAATGTATTTAAGCACCTCACAATATTATCGGCGCACTTAGAAAAAACTAGCACTTAATTTTATTATGCTAAATTGAGCCGCGGGAACTTGTTTACCAGACGCTGACTGGACATACGTCCGCATTGTCCAGTTCGCTGATTGAGACTGCACAGAAAAAATGGCTGGACCTTCTTGTCCAGTCCTTAAGTGCTGTTTCCATGTACTCATAGAAATGCATCCTTAGGTGCATTTATCTTAAAAATTCCCTAGACAGGGAAATTTTAAGACACGCGCAAAATAACCGAACTTTCTATATCTACTGTATTTTACTCATATCATCGCGTCATGTTTTGTATCAATTTTGACTTAACAAACAATTTTAGTAAATTGTGCCAAATAGGGTTTTTGTTTACGGTTGCCTGATTCCCTGTAGTATAAAGTTATATAAGTTGTTAATAGTTTTGTTTACGCCGAACATATGCGAACTTACAAAATGTTTGACTTAATTACCATATATGTGCCAAATGTATTTAAGTGGTGTATTAGAATCTGTATAACTATGTAACTTACGTTAACCAATATATTTTGTAAAATCTGCCGAACAAAACGTGAAACCTACTGAGTTGTTATTTTTATGTTCTACTGTTAACGATGACGTTGATTTGAATGGCTATACGCCCAACTTCTACAATAACATGTTTTACAACAACATGTTTTTCTCCAGTTGCTCCACTCGCTTCAGTTGATCGCGAGGCGTGCTACGATTGGGTTCGATTACTACACCTCCGTTACTCTACGCAGTGTTCGCAGTTTTAGCTTCCTTACAGCATGCTAAAGCGGTGGAAGGGATGCGCACAACAGCAGCGAGTTTATGCAGGTAGGATTTGCTGCTGTTGTGCGTATCCCTTCCACCGCTTAAATATATTATTAATAAAAATATATAATTAATAAATATAGTATTAATAAAAAAAATGAATATATATATATAAAATATAAAGATAATAAAAAATAAATTGTGCGATTAGTCCTTAAGTATAACACCCTTTGTTTTAGGTACCAGTCACATACTCTACTCTATCAAGGACTTCGCTTAGCATGCGTTCTGCTCAAAAAGATGCCTCCTTCCAAAGCTCCGTCTTCTCATAATCTCGTTGTGCGTTTAGAAACGCATCCCGCATGGACCGTAGGTTAAGCCCCACATCCTGCTGTTCCTTGCCTGGAAACTGCTGTTCCGGCTCGGGTGAAGAGATTAGGTTAGGTTGTGACCAGAGTTAGTCTTGTATTTCTGTGATATACTCACTTTTTGATGAGTTCACGGTTGCCAGGTACTTAATTGTTACTGCCAACTACCAAGGTATATCCTTTCTTCTCGATGTCTCCCCGAATACCTTTTTAAAAAAAGGTAAAAAAGTGCGCCAAGTACACGCACAACACGTAATACTTTAAATTAAAATTTTAAATTTAAACTAGTATTTAGTAAAAAATGTATTTTATTTTTAATATAAAACATTTTATTTCTACAAAACCTACGTTACAAAAAAAGTGATATGAAAAAGTAGTACCAAGTACACTTGTGTACATTTAAAAAAAGTATTAAAAACATTATAAAAAAATACAAAGTATAAAATTATTATATATGTATCAAAAGGTAGACTTTGCCTTTTGTAAAAAGTCGAAATATAAAAAATAATCAAGGCAAAAAAACTTGGCGTGGCTGCACCTCAGTCAATGAATAAATTTGTCATAAACGTGTGCATGAATCTGATGTTAACTACTCAGTAAGTATTTATTAAACACTATATTTTCTGAAGCATTACTGTTATACATAAAATAAGTACTCGTGTTTTACTGTTGGAGTATTAACAAATTATGTAATTTTCATATTCTTTAGCATATTTAAACAAAGTACAAAATAACGAGAAAAATTTCTTTTTCCGATTGTTACTAATCAGAAAAAAGATAACTCCAGATAATTCTAAATATAAAAATTATAGAAAGGCAGTTTGGAGTTCAAAAGCACAGTTGTTGTTGTGTATGGATATAATAATGCTGTCCTTTATTTGATAGTTTTTACAGTTGACGTTTCGACCATGGTTTTTAGTCTTTATCAAAAACGTTCTACAAGATTGATTACAACGATTTTTTGACAAAATAATATATGGTAATACCATTAACAAAAGTTATGAAAGAGGAAAATACACAATGTAAGAAATATTTGTTAACTTACAGACGTATGCTGTTCTTAAAAAACGCCGATCAAGATACAAAATAAAGATGTTATGTGGTAGTGATCCTAGAACAAGAGTTTTAACTCAACTGAATAAAATTTAAAAAGACGACGATATGTACAGTGAGATCAACATTATAGACATGCGCAAAGGAGAACTTAATCTTTATTGACAACAAATGGTACATAAGATTTGTCGAGGTTTTCCGTGTCGCTATGTAGGTTAAGGCCATATGTTTGTCTTTTGATGTGTAGAG
>NW_018021564.1:25871-27205 GCF_002006095.1 Pseudomyrmex gracilis
TTTTTTGTGTATGGCATCACAAACCAACGAGCAGGCTTATCATCAAGGTTATTGGTAATCAAATGTGTCTTTAAGTCATTGTTCTTTAAAAAGTTATATTTAAGTCTTTTTTTAAAAATGTTAAAAATAAAGTCAATAGGATAATTGTTGTCGATGAGAATTTTAATAATAAAATCAAAGTTTTTTTCATGAAAGTCAGAGTGTGATAAGAAAAATGCTCTATCAATAANACCTATGACTGTGCCTTTTTTCTGGCTGGTAGGATGATTAGAATAGAAATTGAGATATCTACCAGAAAAAGTTGGCCTGTGATACCAGTCATGTTTCAAAAAATTATTTGTCTTAATTATGGTGATGTCCAGAAAGTTCAATTTGTTGTAGCCTATTTCCATGGTGAATTGTAGGCGAGGNTGATGAGAATTAAATAAGTGTAGGACTAAGTCAAAGCTATCAGCAGGAACCATTAGAGCTATATCATCAACATATCGAACATAAAAAGGAGGCTGGAAATGNAATGAATTAAGGATGTTCTGTTTGAGGTCTTGCATAACGATATCAGCTAAAATGGGGGAAAGAGGTGATCCCATCGGTGCACCAAAGGTCTGTCGGTAAAATTTATTATTAAAAATGAAAAAAGTTGAGTTGTATACGAATTTAATTGCGTTAAAAAATTCNTGTTTAGGTAATGACGTCTCTTTACTTATGCAATGCCATCTTGTCTCTAAACTATTAATTACTAATTCCAGTGGTATATTGGTAAATAAGGATGTAACATCTAGAGAAATTAATTCAAAGGATTGCTCAAACTTTACATCTGAAATTATCTTCGAAAGGTGAAAACTATTGTACACAAAATTTTTGGAAGGTGGAATGCTTTTGGAAATAATTTTGTGTAAGAAGAAGGCGAGGTTGTGTAACGGACTATTAATGGAAAAAATAATTATTCTAAGTGGATTTCTTGGTTTATGAATTTTTGGCACACCATAAGCCTTAGGAAGGATAGGTAAAGAAGAGTTTAAATTGCGGTGAGAGATATCCGAGATGTAATTGTGAGACCTCCATTTTTTTAACAGGTTTTTTAACGAGGTTAGTAAAGAATTGACCGGATTCTTTTTAATCGGGGCGTAAGTGGCAACATCCAATAATAAATTCTCCATATCTCGAGTGTATTCGGTTTTGTCCAACGCGACTACAGTGTTTCCCCTGTCTGCTCTAGTGTAGATAATAGAAGGATGGTGTTTAACGAAAGATTTGGTTAATATAAGAGCATTGTTTATATCCATGTTATGTAATAAATTAGTATCATTATTTGAATCTCTCAATTGTTTAAGCAT
>NW_018021564.1:29800-44684 GCF_002006095.1 Pseudomyrmex gracilis
AATCTTGTAGAACGTTTTTGATAAAGACTAAAAACCATGGTCGAAACGTCAACTGTAAAAACTATCAAATAAAGGACAGCATTATTATATCCATACACAACAACAACTGTGCTTTTGAACTCCAAACTGCCTTTCTATAATTTTTATATTTTAAACAAAGTAATTTATACTCCAAGTCAATTATAACAAAGTTTTTGTTTTCATGTACACATAGAATCGACAAGGTAAATGTAAAAGATTTATTTTATATAAATACTTTTGGAGAAATAGCATTGTTCTCTCTAAACCATAAAAGATTTATTTTATATAAATACTTTCAGAGAAAAAGCATTGTTCTTTCTAAACCAGACGAGTAAATGTGAAAATCTTATCAAGTTTTTATTTGTTAATGTAAGAATTTTACTTTTAGTGCAATGCTGATTGGTTTAGTTTTCATAGTTACATATGTGACATAAAATACATTGAAAATAGCTCGCACGTGCACAGATAAAATATGTCTGCTATAGTTTTTTTAGTGCAGCCACGCCAAGTTTTTTTGTTTCGATTATTTTTTATATTTTGACTTTTTATAAAAGTCAAAGTCTACCTATTGATACATATATAATAATTTTATACTGTTTATTTTTTATAATGTTTTTACTACTTTCTGTAAATGTACACAAGTGTACTTGGTGCTACTTTTTCATATCACTTTTTTTGTTTTGTAGGTTTGGTAAAATTAAAATGTTTTCTATTAAAAATAAAATACATTTTTTAATAAATACTTTGAATTTAAAATTTTAATTTAAAGTATTACGTGTTGTGCGTGTACTTAGCGCACTTTTTTACCTTTTTTCAAAAAGGTAAGTTTTTTTCGGATATTACTTCTTTTTTTGTAGCATATCTTTCATGTATATATTAAAAAAATAAACTTTCCTTTTTTTCTACTATGTCCTATTTTATAGAAGAAAACATTAAAGATTAAACTCACTATTTTTTTAAATTGTCGCGCCGTTGTTTTCACATTTTCTTTTTGCAATCTTTTATTCTCTCTTTTACTCTTTTATATCACAATCTGTTTTTCTCTCTTTTCTACTTTTTCTCGTTTTTTTCATACTCTTACTCTCTTTCTCTCATTCTCTCTCTCTCGCATTCTCTCTTGCACTCTTTCTCACTCTCTTTTATTCTTTCTCTTTGACTCTCTCTTACTCTTTCTCACTCTCTCTCAATCTCTCTCGCACTGTTTCTGACTCTCTCTTACTCTCTCCTGCACTCTATAACAGTCTCTCACTCTCTGTCACTCTCACTCACTTTCTCTCGCACTCTATCTCACTCTCTCTCATTATCTCTTACTCTCTCTCGCACTCTATACCACTCTCTTTCACTCTCTCTCCCTCTCTCGCACTCTCTCTCAGTCTCTCTCACTCTCTCACTTTCTGTCGCACCCTTTTTTACTCTCTCTCGCAATTTCTCTCACTTTTTTTCACTCTTTCACGCACTCTTTCTTACTCTCACTCGCACTCTCACTCACTATCTCTTAGTTTCTTTTACTTGTTCTCATTGTCTCTCACATTCTCTCTCACTTTCTCTCGTACTCTTTCTCACTCTCTCTCGCACTCTCTCTCATTTTTTCTCGCACTCTCTCTCACTTTCTCTCGCACTCTCTCTTACTCTCTCTCACTCGTTCTCGCACTTTTTCTCACCCTGTCTCTCGCACTTTCTTTTACTCTCTCTCGCACTTTCTCTCATTCTCTCTTGCATTCTCTTACGCGCTCTCTCGCATTTTTTCTCACTCTCACTCACATTCTCTCTCACCCTTTCGCGGTCTCTCTCACTCTTTCTCATTTTCTCTTGCACTCTCTCTCTCACTTTTTTTCGCACTTTCTTTCAATCTCTTTCACTCTTTTTCACTCTCTCTCGCATTCTCTCTCTCTTTCGCACTCTTTTTTGCACTCTCTCACGCTCTCTTTCTCTCTTACTCCCATTCTTTTTCAATCTTTCTTACTCTTTCTATCACTCTCTCTCACTCTCTTCGTTAAAATTAATAGTAAAAGAACAACTTGAAATGTATCTAGAAAGTAATGCTATTATTACAGAGCATCAGTCGGGGTTCAGAAAACAGTATTCGTGCGAAACAGCGATTCAAACTGTCATTGACGAATGGAAACTAGTAGTAAGTGAGGGGCAAATGGTGGGAGTAATGTTCATGGACCTTAAAAGAGCGTTTGAGACAATAGACAGAGAAAGATTATTGGGGAAATTGTATCAATATGGAATTAGAGGAGTGGTTTTAGAGTGGCTTAAATCGTATCTAAGCAATAAGAAACAGCAAGTGCGATTTAATCATAGTGGTCTAGATTGCTAACAACAGAATATGGAGTACCACANGGATCAGTATTGGGACCTTTGTTATTTATAGTATATATAAATAATATAATCAAAGTCTGTCCAGAAGGATGCAGTATAAAAATATTCGCCGATGACACCGTAATATACGTTAGTGGAGAAAGTAGTATGGATTTAGAGAGTAAAATGAATACAGCATTTAATGTAGTCGAGCAGTGGATGAATATAAACAAGCTAAAAATGAATGCGGGAAAAACGAAATTTATGATAGTTAGAAGTATACGAAAAGAATTGAGAGGTAATATTACATTAAAATGCCTGGACGGTATTGGGATAGAGCGTGTAGAAACAATGAAATATCTAGGTGTAATTATTGATGACAAACTAAGATTTAAAGTTCATTGTGATTATATGCTAAAGAAAATAGGTAAAAAAACGAGTTTCTTGAATAGAATAGGCAACTTTATATCAGCGTATACTAGATGTATTATATATAAAACAATCATAGCGCCGCACTTTGAGTATTGNGCAACGCTATTACTAGATATGGGTAAAACGCAACTAAGTCATTTGCAGATAGCACAAAATCGGGCTATGAGAGTAATATTACAGTGTGATAGGTACACCAAAGTAGAATGTATGCGGGATGCACTGCAATTTATGTCTATAAAACAAAAGTTGTATTATAATGTTTGGACATTTATTTTTAAGATCTTAAGAAATTTGTTACCATTAAGAGATAAGTTAGAAATAATAGAAAGTGAAAGAAAAACGAGGCAAATTGGAGACATTAAAATAAAATTCAGAAAAACAAAAAGTGCACAAAAAAGAATGTTCTATAAGGGGATAAAAATGTACAACGCCTTACCAGCGGAAATAAAAAGTGAAGAAAGACTCGAATCATTTAAAAGAATGTTAAAAACATATGTTATAACAAATGTTTGTTAAAACTGTATTTAAAATAGCTGAGAAATCTAAATAAAGATCAATCAATCTCTCTCAGTCTCTCTCGCACTCTTTTTTAGTCTCTCTTACTCTCTCTCGCACTCTATAACACTTTCACACACTCTCTCACTCTTTCTCATTTTCCCTCCCACTCTCTCTCACTCTTTCTTGCTCTCTTTCTTACTCTCACTTGCACTCTTTCTCACTCTTTCTCACTCTCTCTTGCACTCTTTCTCACTTTCTCTCATCTCTCCCGGACTTTCTCTCACTTTCTCTCAGTTTCTTTTATTCTTTTTTGCACTCTTTTTCACTCTCACTCGCACTCTCTCTCACTCTCTCTTCCACTTGCTCACTCTTTTTCACTGTCTCTCATATTCTTTCTCACTCTCGCACTCTCTCTCACTCTCTCTCGCAATCTCTTTCAGTTTTTCTCACTCTCTTTCGCACTATCTCTCACTCTTTCTCACTCTTTATCGCACTTTTTTTCACACTCTCGTACTCTTTTTCGCACTCTCTCTCAGTCTTTCTCACTCTTTCTCGCACTATGTCTCTTTCTCACTCGCACTCTCTTTCACTCTCTTGCAGTTTCTCTCACTCTTTCTTACTTTCTCTCGCACTCTCTCTTACTCTTTTTTGCACTTTCTTTCACTCTCTCTCACTCTTTCTTGCACTCTCTATCACTCTCTCTCTCTCCCTCTCACTCTCGCACTTTCTCTCACTCTTTTTCATTTTTTCTCACATTCTCTCTTATTCTCTCTCACTCTCTCTCAAATTCTATTTTTTAGTTTTTCACTTATTTTTTTTCACTCTTTCTTTTTTTCATTCTCTCTCAGTCTTTCTCATTTTCTATTCCACTCTTTGTCACTCTTTTTCGCACTCTCTTTTGCACCCTCTTTCACTCTTTTTCACTTTCTTTCGCACTCTCTCTCACATTCTTTTATTCTCTCTCGCACTCTCTCATTCTCTCTCAGTCTCTCTCACACTCTCTCTTACTCTCAGTCTCTCTCGCACTTTTTCTCATTCTCTCTGGCACTCTCTATCACTCTCTCTCTCTTTCTCACTCTCGCACTTTCTTTCACTCTTTCTCATTCTCTCTTGCACTTTCTCTCGCATTCTCTTTTTTAGTCTCTCACTTATTTTTCTTCCACTTTCTCTTTTTTTCATTTCTTTTCACTCTTTCTCAGTTTTTCTCTCACTCTCTGTCACTCTTTCTTTTAATCTTTTATTTTTTTTCTTTTTTTCTTTTTCTTTTTTTTTTCTTATATGTTTTCTTATACAAGAAAACAGATTTCTTTCTTATCACGCGTCGTGTAATTGCATGTATATTGCCATCTCTTAGACCACAGGTAAACTGACATTTCCCCAACATGTAGCCGGTCGAATTTCCTCACTACTTAGTCGGTCGATTTTCCTCACCACCTAGCCGGTCGATTTTCCCATCACTTGCCTATCTAGTCAGAAAACGTGAAAAATAAGAAATAAAAACGTTTTCTGTAAACAGCTTCGTAAACAAGCCTCGGACGAGAAAAACACATTAATTCTTTTCTTTTTTGTTTTTTTACCTGAATCAATTGAGAATAGAATAAAGCCGATCGGTTCAGTCAGTATTAAAATATTGCTGATTGAAGTTCCCCCAACTCCTAAAATTCTTCATTTTTGCGTATACAAAGGTACGGTGTGCCTTGCACAGTTCGGACGCACTGCGTGTGCGTAAACTTGGCGCGAGACACTACCGTGCTTCTTGATTACCCTTTTATGTGTTTCAGGAATGGTACAAGATAAGATAAGTATTCACTATCTTTAATTTCACTTTTAAATAAATGTTCACATCAAATATATTTGTCGAAAACTACACATATAAATGTTCTACTACGGTTCTTATTATTAACTTGTAACGGTTCGACTTTTTCGTCACAGCTTATTTGGTTATTTTTAGATTTAAGTTTAGCTGCGGAATAGCTCGTCGGGATCCAGATTCGGTTTTAGGTAAAGTAAAACAGAGTAAACTCGGTTAAAATAAGAAAACAGATAAATAAGAATTTATTAAAAAGCTATAGAAAGATATTTACACAATGTTTTGAAGTAAAAGTGAGTTTCAAACAAAAGAAAATATACTGATTTGAAAAGTAAGTTTCAAACAGGAAAACAATATTTAAAAAAGAGAGTTTCAGAAAAGTGATATACAAAACGTGAGTTTATAACGCAAGTTCAAATAACACAGGTGCGAGAGATATTTACACGCGAGTTTAGAAAAATATTTACACTATGGAAAAGTCGTTTCCTTATAAATCGATCTTTGCGGATCGGCCGATTCTTTTCGCTAGGCGTCGCACGGCGCAAATGGTTCGCTTGTTCTCCTGGAAGGGAGCGTCCCGTTTGCCCACGTTGCGATTGCCCACAGTGACTATTGCCCACGTTGCGATTGCCCNCAATCGCAACGTGGGCAATCGCAACGTGGGCAATCGCAACGTGGGCAATCGCAACGTGGGCAATAGTCACTGTGGGCAATCGCAACGTGGGCAAAAGACTCCCACTCTCCTGGAACAGATCTAGCGGAAAGGCCGGTTTGCCCGGCGGAGAATACGAGATTCTCCGGGAGAGGATGTCGGTTTACCCGGCGGAGAATCAAAGATTCCTCGGAGCGGAGCGGATGCCGGTTTACCCGGCGGAGAATCAAAGATTCCCTGGGAACGGAGCGGAGCGGATGCTGGTTTACCCGGCGGAGAATCAAAAATTCCCCTGGAGCGGAGCAGAGCGGATGCCGGTTTACCCGGCGGAAAATCAAAGATTCCCCAGAGCGGAGCGGAGCAGATGCCGGTTTACCCGGCGGAGAATCAAAGATTCCCCGAAGCGGAGGCCGGTTTTTCCGGCGGAGAGAATAAAAAACTTATTCCCCTGATGAGGATCAAATCTTAGAGTCGCTGTTGGTTTACCCGACCGAGAAGGAGCTTCCCTAGGTGCTTTTCTGTAGATCCGGAGATCGGAGCAGATCTGATCTTCTCGGTTTTTGGCCCGGCTTTTATACCCGCAGTTTTCCGCGTCGGGGTTGACAAGATGCGCGAAAACCAATTGTTTGTTTGTTACGCTGGTTGTTTTGTGGCGCGGCGGGGCGCGCGGTGCGGGTGCGGTATCAGCTGGCGTTTGTAGGTGCGGGGAAGCGCGCGGTGCGGGCGGCGCGCATGCCGCTTGTAAGCGCGGAGAGTGCGCAGTGAAAGCGGTGCGTAGGCCGACAGCGTGTACTTCATACATGCTGCAGTTTTACAAAGTTTATTTTGGCGCTATGCGTCGTTTTTTGGCTAGGACGGATGGTCGGTCCCGACCGTAACGATTTACATCTTTACAAACTATAAGACGCTAAATCTCGTTACTCTTATTTCATCATACGCTTTTAACGTAAATCTATCGAGCAAGTTTATTGTTCCTTTTTACCGCAATTTTGAGTTTTTCCAACCGATTATCGCAAAGGCCTCAGTTCAACTAACTCTCTCCCTCCTTTCTTCCTGTTCGCGCAGGTTTCTTAAGGCCAGTTTTTCCTTTTTGCGAACTCCTTTCCCCTAGACGGGTGTGTTTGTTCAACGCGAAAAAAGAATCTGGGGATTTTTTTTTCATGTTAAACTTTTGTGTAAGTGTAGTTACTACCACATCTTCAGGTGTGTTCTGTATAAAATTTGTTGACCTACGGAAAATTCCCAAGTCTCCGAGATGTATTCCAAAATGACTATTATTTAATTTCCCATGTACCGGGTGTGTTCCTGCGTGTATGTTGTGTGAACGGTGTCAACGTTTTTGCAACTGTGTTTGGAATGTAACAAAATATTGTGTGTGTCTCAGTGTGCATCCGTCTAGGAATACCGCCTTCCTATTTTATCCTTTACCTTTTTCAGGTCTACTCGTGTATGACCAGTGATACCGGTTTAGTGGTCTCGCGGCTTGAGTGCAGGGGCTGTGAACTCGGAGGTCTTGAGTTCGAATCCGCTTACCACCTAAGATTTTTTTCCGGTCCGGTCTCCTTCAACCGAGTTTATCGGTTGATCGGCGAACTAAATCGGACCTCCAATAATTAATTCAAGTATAATCCCTCCTCGAATTAATCCCCCTCTCACAAGGCGGTCACAGTCACATTACCCTGAGCACGAGCCTGACAAAGATAGGCACGCTCACTGTGAAAAAACGGCCGTGTACCGCGTGGTAATAGTACTGCACAACAATCCCCCCTTACGTTCTGAGGATAAAAAAATGACTATAAAATGGTGTATAGACTAACTTTTCCATAGGTCTACAAGTCATAAGCGCACCAAATCAAACCAAACCATGACTAGTGATTTTTTTCTGGTCCTCGACCAGAACTTTCTACTCTTGCCCCCACGTGGGCTGTATCCAAACACCTTTCAAAACATGACAAAAATAAAATTTTTCCTTTTTTCATAGATTCAAGTTACTTATTTGGTGTTATCCATAACTTAAAACTACACAACTTGGTACTACCGTGTTTGGCTACATCCACCTATCTGTCAAACTTTACATAAAACAAATAGACTTTCAACAATTTTTTGCTTTTTTTGTCCCGACAGTTGAACCTATTTTTGCTACCTATGTCTCTAGGCTTACCAACTCAAAATAAACTTTGTAAAGTAAAATAACTAAAAGTAACCAGAATTACTATGTCTCTAGGTTTACCAACTCAAAATAAACTTTATACAGTAAAATAACTAAAAGTAACCAGAATTACTAAATCTTTCTCTCAACGCTCTTTCTGCGTGTTTGACTTACACACACACAATCTATTCTTAATACATAACTATTCTCTTTATATAATACGTTTATATATATGTATATATATATATATATTTATCAAATAGAAACGTTTTCAAAAATACATCTATTCAAAATAAAAACAAAATTATAAATTATATGTGTCTATGTGTCTCCTGGCTGTGTCTCCTCAGATATTTTCCCAGTCCAGGTTCTTTTGCCGCTCTTCTGGTTCATTTTTGTTTCCGTTTGGCTCCTCCGGCACCGCTGTCTGCTGTTCAGCTGCCTCCGGTTGACTTTTCTGATTCATGTCACCCGTGGCCTGGGATACCGGTGACAAGGTCCGGTTAGTGGAAGGTGGGTCCACCATTTAAGGGGTGGTGTTGAACCCGGGAACCGCAAAGGGAATGTTTTTCCTCTCACTGCACACGATTCCTTAACGGCGGCGGAGTTGTGGTGTGTCCCCTCGCTCCGTCGCAGGGAAGAGAGGAAAGAGATGACCCCTTTCCTCTCTACAGTGGAGTGGGGCACAAGCCCATGCTTCCACGGATTAGCCGGGATTGTTCTAACGAGGTACCAAGGCAGTCCCAAAAGAGCGGCAGGTGGACACCGCTGTGGATTTTAGTAGGTATTCTCTTTGCGACTTTGTCGGTGAGAGTGAGTCCCACACTACCTTGGCCTACACACTTGGTCTGAGCCAGGGTGTACGTAAATGCATTTCTCCAGCGTCAAAAAAAAAGGTTAGGATCTCCTCTCCGAGGATAATGTACCACCTTGTCGTGGTCCCCGAGTTTGAGCGCCGTGGTGATCTGTAGAGTTATGCCGGCGGGAACTTCGGTTCCTGGCAGGATCACCCGGTGCCGGACAGGTCCACGGGGAGCGGCCTGACGAAGAGCACACCCGGGCAAGCTGGGCTCGTCAGCCCTGTGTGGGCAGCCGGCCTAGAAGATGGAAAACTCCGAAATTAAATCGCTACTTTTGATTTTTATGATGAGTAGTACAGAAGAGGATATGGACTTACCGGCCCAAAGTGATCGGACACTCAGGGCCCGGCGCGGGGGGACTATCGTCGCAGATTTCCTCTCGTTATCCTGCAATGGGCTTTTTGATGCCTGCCTTGCTGGGGCATCAGATGAACTAACGACAGCAAAGCACTCGGACTCCACGTCGAGGCTTAAGGTCTTTGGTTTCCGAGTGGTGCGAGCGTTCCATTGCCGGCGCTCAAGCGGTCTGTAGCTCAAGCCGGCTCAAGCCGGCCAGCAGTCTGGCTCTGCTAAAGTGGACGCTCCGGGAGCGTCACGTGACGCCTCGGGCGAGCGATCTCGGTCGCGTTCGCGGGCTTGCTCGCTCTCGCTTTCGGAAAACGCAGGGCCTGCTATCTCCAAAATCCGGGATAGCGACCTGAGAGGTGACAACGACGACGTTGTGATGGCCGTCGATGACGGCAGATCGGGACTTTGACCTTGATCCTTCTTTTGTTGTCTCCACGTCGCGGCGGGGAGTGTTAGTGGGAAGAGGGAAGAAAAGAAAGAAAGGTCGTCCCCCGACCTCTGGGGAATACGTAGGCCTTGCAAAGGCCAAAGAAAGATATGTGGCCGCATCTAAGGCCAAAATCGAGGCCCGCAAGGAGGAAGATTTCCTCTGGAGTATGGAACGTTTCCGGAATCTGGGGGCTCTTCTGGAAAACGCGGGTCTGGACAAGCTGATGGGCCGCGTGACAGATTCTGTTGCTACCGTCACCAAAGTGGGACGTTGCGACACCTTACATCAAGGGTACTTACATCAAGCACTTAAAGCTCACGGCATCGACCATAACTGAGGCAATGAGGGCCATGTATTACAGGGCCCTCTTACTTCTAGTAAGAGAAATAAATTTTTTTACTACTGCTCAGGGTCTCTCTAAGGTGGCAGTGAAGCTAAGTTCCTTGAGGGAACAATGCGGCAAACTTCGCTTAGAACGCGCCGCATTGAAGCGTCAGCTGGCGAGCCTTACCTCTTGGCTTTTCGAATTGGAGGCTCGCCAGCGTAATCCCGACGCTTGCGTCGGGACAGAGCCTGCTCAGGCGGGAGGCTGTGGGACGGTTCCAAACCCCACGGAGGAGTTGCTCCGTAGACTTGCGGAGCAAATAGAGAGTAAAACAAAGGAGCGGTTCACTGCTCTTTGGGGAGAGATTTCCTCCGGGAGCGACTTGCTCTTCCTCCCACTCGGAGTGTGTCTCCGACCGCCGGGCTATTGCGGGACCGAATTACGCGGTCGCGTAGCCTGGAGCCTCTATTGGCTCCAGTTGTTTCGGAGAAAGGGCCCTCATGAGCCAAACGAGCGGGAAAAGGAAAGGAGCGAGGCTCGGAGGCGATTCTCCCTCGTGATAGGCCTGTTCCTGTTGCTCCCGCTTTGAGCGGGGCAACAGCAGAAGTGTCGGATCGCGACCTTCGGACGCGCTCCAACTCGGGTGGCGGTCCTAATGACCGTCGACCCGGGAAAGGACCGATCTTACGCATCCGCTATGCAGCGCGCCATGACGGCTGTGAGGCCTCAAGATCTAGGGATCACAGGTCAGACCAAAAAAGGCGGCCAACGATGGCATACTGTTGGAGGTCCAGGGCCCGGAAGGTGCTGCTAAGGCGCGAGCCCTGGCCTCCAAAGTGATGGAGGACTTTGATGTCGGTTCAGGGGTAAGATTTACTTGCACCCGAAAGATGGCGGAGGTAAGGGTGCGAGACATTGTCCTCTATCTCGAAGTACCCGCAATTATCGCATCACTCGTTGAGGTGGAGAGGTGCGACGCAGACGAAATGCGGGCGGAAGTCGTCCGCTCTTCTCCGTCGGGACTGAGAACCCTGTGGGTTCGTTTCCCCATTGCGGCGGAGAGAAAGGTGGTGCGGGTGTCACCCGACACCCATTATATGCGCCATTATTTCCTGCTCAGTCAGCATACCACAATCTTCGATTTCCGAGAACTCCTCTGCCTCGTCAGTGCCACTTAATGTTATGCCTAATATGCGTGCAGCGTCTTCCATACGCTGTGTTCTAAGTTTGGGCTTTCTAGTCTTCGCCCTTGTCCCCTCAGTCAAGGTCAAAGCTCCTCGCTCCATACAAGTCTGGGGACGTTTAAAAACAGACGACCTCCTCGTTTCCAAACAGCTTTGGGCTCGTATGCGACCAGAGGGCCCTAAATCCATCGTAAGATTGTAGTGTTCGCCAATTGTGTCGTCCTCCTCAGACGACAAGGACATGCTCGTCATAGTCATAGACGGAGCAACTGACCTCGCCATTGTAGTCTCTGTAGACTTTACAGAAACAACAGAAGAGTCCACCAAACACTGCTGGCCACCTTCCACAGTACCAGGCAAACTCACCCGGCGCTGCTGTCCATTCCCTTCTGCAGTAGCATTAATAGCCGCATCGCCTGCATCGCACGATACGGCTAACCCCTCGCTTGATAACGACAGCTCGGGAGCAGGGTCGGGACTCCCCAGCCGCCGGGACCTGAGCGTCCGTTCGCTCTGGTCCAGTAAGGCTTCCTCATTCTCTTTAAGTCCGTCATCATGTTTGTTAGGGTGGTTTAATTTCGGAGTTTCCCTCTCCTAGGACGGTCCCCAGCCAAAGGTAACGAGCCCGTCCTGCCCGGGTTTGAAATCAAAGTTTTCCTTCCCCTAGTCCAGTGGCCGACCCGAAAGCGCCTCTCGGAGCTGGACACCCCGGATTTTTAGTCAGGGTTTACTCCCCTAGTCCGATTGCGCCGTGGCTGACGGAGTCGGACGCCCCGGATTTGTAGTCAGGGTTTTCTCCCCTATCCCAGTTGCACCGGCAAGAAGTGCTAAGCGAGGCTGGGATCCCCCGGTTTTTCTTTGAGTTTCTCCTTCCTCTATTTCCTCTCTTAGTACAGGAGCTATGCAAAGGGCCTTGCCGGCATGGGTGACCCTGCCAGGGAATCAAAGGATTCCCTGCCAGTATAGCCCCCTCGCTTCACCGCTCCTAAACCCGGACACCACGACAAGGTGGAGGAAAATTGCCCGCAAAAAAGGGATACAGGCCTCATCTCCATCTATAGAAAGAGGCCTCCATCCCGATGTCTTCCCCTATTTTCCTACGCCGAGAGGAGATTCTAACATACACTACCTCAATCCCCGGAACACGTTTTCAGGGATATGGTAGGCGCACGCGTGCTGCTTCACGGTAGTTTATAGTAAAGCGATGCAGTGCTCTTACTCAGCGGACGCCTGTATTGATGGCCAGACCGCCCATGTCCCGTGCGTCACTCGACGTGTGCTCCCGACACTACCGTGCGCCTCCTGCGCGGTGTCTCCGGCACACGGCGAAACCTCCACCCCCCAGCGAGGTAAGAGATGGAGAGCCAGCAATCTCGGGCGCCTCCGGTGGCTCCATCAAACCACCGGCGCGACCCAGGACCGGCAACAACACAGGGGTAAGCAAGTCCAAACCACCGGTCAAGTCACGCTAGAAGTTCGGAAACATTTCGCCATGCTGCAAGATGTTCCCGGCCGCGGGCCGTTCTCCGATTGTTTATACAGGGTGAAACGGATCCCTGTCGTGATCACAATACTCTTCCAGACCTGTCTTTCCGGTTCTCGTGATCTCTACCCGTGTCCCTGCTTCCGAGTTTTTATACAGGGAGAAGCAGATCCCTGTTGAAGAATGTGTGACATCGTGTTCTTCCCGAATGTTCGGGTGGAAGAACAAGTGCCTATCCACTCTCCCCTATCCGTACCGCATCTCCGAATTTTAGACTAGGGGGAGTGCGCACCCGTGTTGGCCGGTGTGTGACGTCGGAGTCCCATGTTACGGGATATCCGCATCTATCCACCTCCCATACCCGTGTCCTCGCCTCCGAGTTTTTATACGAGGGGGAAGCCGGACCCCTGTTTACTAAGGAAACGCTGCTGAAAGGTCCTCCGAGAACCGGTAGGATCCCGCAACAACGTCCCCCCGTCTTTCGTGTTTAAGTCTATATCCCTCCCAAGTTCTAATCGCGTCGCGACCTACTCGTCTCCCCCGGGGCTTCCTATTTCTTTTAGCATGAGGGAGGTCGACCCCTGTGCCCATTCCAACCGCGACCTTCGAGTTTTTCAGAGGAAGGCTCGACTCCTGTTGGGAGATGTAACATCCGGACTTGCCCGCATGTTCTGGTGGCAAGTTTGGCGTCTAAGCTTCTTGCATCCATCTTCCCCTGCCCGTGTCCCTGCTTCCAAGTTTTTAGCTAGAGGGAAAGCAGACCCCTGTTGGCCGATGTGTGACACCGGGACCTTATGAATGAGGGCGATGTCGATCCATCGCCACCTACCCGTTCTATGCTTTTGAGTTATTCTATGCTTTTGAGTTATTTTTACTGGGAGAAAGCAAGCTCCTGTTGGTCAGTGTGCGGCATCAGAGCTCCCGACAAATGAGAACCCGCGCCTATCCACCGCTCCTACCCGTGTCCCTGTCTCCGAGTTTTTATACAAAGAGAATGACAGACTCCTGTTGATGAGATGCATAGACATTCAAACTCCGGATCACGCCAGCGGACCTGGAGTCCATCCGCCATGCATTCCCCGCCTGCCCGTCCTAACATGATCGCCGTATGGAGACGTCGGTCCTTCTACATGCGCACACCGACATGTACGGATGCATTGGCCCGATAGCGTCTCTTTCCTCAGGAGACGGTATCCCCTGGGTAACACGCCCTAGTGCAGGTAGGCGGTATCCCTGCACTCCTACCCGGGCCTCTCATTGTAGAGGCAAAGCTGTCTAGAGGGGGAGATGACCGTCCCAGGGGGCTTTGCTCGTTCTTTGCCCAGAAGATCACTCCGCCCTTGCCCCCCCGATGGGGCGTAGCTGGTCCTCCAGACTTAGGGATCCCGGAGCTACTCACTGACAGATCCCCTTTCTTTCAGCCAGCTCTTCCAGGAGGATCCCGCCACTCCTAGGTGGCCAAGCTAGTCTCGTTCCGCGTGGCCCCTTCAAGGAGGGAGAACGACTCTCGCCCGGCCGCACTCCGGCTTTAGAGTATCTCTACACCCGGTTTACTAGCCGCCGTTCTCCCGACGGTCTTCGAACCGTGACCTTTGTGCCCGTAGCAGAAGTCGGGTCTCCCATCCGAAGCTCAGAAGTGCCCAACGAACGATTCGGACACTCCTGCCCGAAACCAGAGCCCCGTTGGCCACTGGAGGGGTACTCCGGTGTTACCAGCTCTCACCACGTGGAAATGGGGATGGCTTGTGAACCCGGTGGTTCTTTGAGAGCCGTTGCTGGATTCCTAGGATGATACGAACCCGTCCAGATTACGTGAAACAATTTGACGTAGATAAGTACCTTTCCTCACCCTTTTTTACTAACCAAATTGTTCACGTTACTTTCAGGTTCGAGTTACCTCGGAATAACCAACAAGTTGACGCAGTATCACCTACTTTTGTAAAGTTAGTCCCCTAACCGGCTTTAAGTCAGTAAGCTTAACCTTCGTTAAATTTTGAATTGTGGCTCAAGCTTTACCCACGTGTTTTAAACACGTAAACAACTCATTTTCAAAAGTTTCGCCGACAATTGAAATTGCAAGGTGAACAAGTTTCCCAGCCAATATCGTAAAACGTAAGTTTAGCGAGTAATCCCTAATCTAATAGGATTATTTTAAAAACAAAAATGAAATAAATAAAATCTTCGAGTTCTGATTAAACTAAGAAAGACATTACGCACCCCGGACTTATATCTCGTACGACATAAATGGATATACACTGTGACGGGCACCTCGCTCTATGATGTTGTAGCGAAGGTGTCGCACACCTTCGGCACGTCTTTTCAAAATTAGATCAAAGATTTACTCACCAAACTTACGATTGGGCGCCAGGCGTGCATACGCACGCCGTT
>NW_018021565.1:0-1794 GCF_002006095.1 Pseudomyrmex gracilis
GATCGGTAATAGACTGTAGAGAGCGGCGCGCAAGATTTCAGCGTAAAACAATTAGTTTTTATCTTTTACAAGTAACAACAAATTCCAAGTTTCTTATATTTTGATAGTACTATGTCTTAAGAATGGTTTGATACTAAAACGAAGCCAGCAAACACATTTCTTGTCGATTGATAATAGATTGTAGAGCGCGGCGCCCGAGTTTTCAACGTAAAATAATTAATTTTCTCATTTCATGAGTAGCAACAAATTTTAATTTTGGATTATTTTGATATTACAATGTCTTAGGATTGGTTTGATACCATGACAAAGCTAGCGAACACATTTTGTGACGATGTATAATGGATTGTAGTGCGCGGCGCGCGAGGTTTCAGCGTAAAATTACTTAATTTCCTCATTTTACGAGTAGCAACAAATTCCGAGTTTAGTATATTTTGATAGTACAATGTCGTAGAATTGATTTGATACTTTGACGAAACCAGCGAGTACTTTTCTTGTCGATTAATAATGGATTATCAAATAGTATTGGATTGTAGAGCGCGGCGCGCACAAGTTTTCAGCGTAAAATAATTATTTTTCATTTTTTACGATTAGCAACAAATACCATTAATGGTACATTTTGATATCTAACAAATGTTTTAATACCAAGTTTTTGGTAACGAACAGATTTTTTTACGATTGGTACCGGTAATTAGAGTACGGCGCACAAGATCTTATCATGAAGTATTTAGTTTTTACTGCCTTACGTGCAAAAAAGTCAGATCTTTATGTAATTTAAGAATATTTAAGATGTTTGTGAATTAGTTTGATACTGTTAGTATGCGGGCAAACAAATGTTTGGACATTTGATATATTTACTTTTGTGACTTTTTGAACGNTGGGTGGTTTATTGATGGTAATGGTACTTTTGTTGCTAGTAACAAAATCAATAGTAGCATAGTTTATGAGCAACAAATTATGANGGTTTGGTTACTTATGATATTGTTGTTATAGAGACATTGTAACGGTAACTTAAGTCTTTGTTTAGCGGAACATCAGGTTTTTTTAAAAAAACACTAACTTTTGCAAGTTATAACAGCGGGAATAGCATAGTTTGTGAGCAACAAATAAGCAACAAATGTTAACGTCATTGTTACATACAATTTGTCGTTATAGGAGTATTGTCACGCTAACTTAAACTTCCGTTAGCGGAACATAAATTTAAAAAAAAATTAACAAAGCAACAAATTTTTATTTTGGCAACTTTTTAGCAACAAATGAGCAACAAATAATAAAGATAGTTTTAATTGATGTCGCTTACTTTGTTCCGCTAACTTATATTACGTCAAAAATTGGCACTCGTTAAGTGCGCACTTTTCTTTTATTGGAATTTCTAGGTGCATAATACCTGGAAATAAAAGTTAAGCTGGTTGGGTGGTCCTCTGTACCATCACACGTTCACNCACACATTCTCACACAGTCATACAAATTAAAACAAGCATACAACTAACATACAAAATTAAAGGAGAACTCGTGCGTCAGGCACTCAACACAGACACACAACATACAACTATAGCCTATTTGTGCCTTAACTATCACTCTCACATACACTCTACATGNAAAACTAAACACAATCTTAAGGTCTTATTCATACAGGACATGCATACCATACTCACACACATTCACACTGTAACACTCGTTCCCCTTAATTAACAATTTCATACATTCACGCTAACAATCACACTACAAGTCGCATTCATACAACGTGCGAGTGTTCCCAAATTATCTCGGCTTAAGGAGCTACTTTAGGAACATATG
>NW_018021565.1:3674-5376 GCF_002006095.1 Pseudomyrmex gracilis
TTACCAGCCTGGCCGCCACCAGCTTCTGTATCTTCGCAAGGAGGCGGGATCTCCTACCTACCTGGACCTCACGGTAGCAGATAGGAGCCCCGTACAGCATGACGGAATGGACGACCGCCGCGTAGANACGCCTTACCCGTGTACGCGCCCCGCCTTATCAGCCGAGCGCCGGAAGTGCTCTTNAAACTTCCAGCGATCGTCCACCTACAGCTCTAGGTACTTTATGCAGGGCTGAGACACGACCTACGTGCGGCCAACCTCCATCCAGACAGGATTTCCTCGTTGGCCCCGGGGTCTAAAGGCCACCACCTCCGTTTTTGCTGGGGCCAGCTCCAAGTCCAGACTCTTCATACGTCGCGCTACCAGCGCCACCGCGACCGAGGCTTTGTGCGCAGCCTTCCTATCACTTTCCCCGCCGGCCAGGACAAGGGTATCGTCCGCGTAGCATACAAAGGAGCATCCGTCAAGAAGACCCCCCCCCCGCAGCACGGAATCGAAATTCAAGTTCCATAAGAGCGGGCCCAGAACCGAGCNCTGAAGAACACCGCACGTCACCTTTTGTGACCTTACTCGGCTATCCGTACAGGGAAAGACCACCCTTCTGTCGCTGAGGTACGCGTTCAGCACCGAGCGTAGATGGATGGGAAGACCTCACTCCCGTGCCGCGCGCCGGATAGCTCNTCACGCCAGGGTGTTGAACGCGTTTCTCACATTCAAACTGGCCGCTACACACACCTCCCCTGNAGAGGTGCAGGCCTCGACCACCAATCGCACACGAGCCACGGCGTCACACGTAGACAGCCCAGCACAAAAGCCGTACTGGGCTGGCGACAGTCCCCCCCGGCGGGACACGCACTCCTTTATGCGGCCGGCAATCACTCGTTCGAACAACTTGCCCAGTTTGTTTAGAAGGCACAAAGGCCTGTAAGACGACTGGGCACCGGGCTTCGCGACAAGCACAAGCCGCGCGCGCCTCCACAACGACGGGAAGTCCTCTCGTCTGAGGCAGTTGTTGAAACACCTGCGCACCAGAGAGGGGTCCACCACCGCGACACGCGCCTAGACCGAGCAAGTAAGACCGTCCAGTCCGGAGGCCGTGCGTCGACCGGCCATTTTCTTAACNGCCGCCGCTAAACCTTGCAACAACCTAAGTTGTCCTTTGACAAGAGTGAATATGTTTTCTTCTCTTTGTCAATGCTAAATAAACTATACATTTTTTTNACCAGGGGAAATCCTTATGGATACCTTTAGTTTTACAAGAAGGGATAACAAGAGTCAAAGGTTATGTGGGACTCTACTCACTAAAACCCCTCGGTGTTCNTCCACTAGGCGCCAACTAGAAGAGAGCCGGGCGAACGCCCAAAGGCATTACTTGCTCGACACTTTCCCTTTCACATGCGCGCATTTTTGCTTCCTCANCATCCATCCACATCAGGTAGGAGGAAACACAATCTCAAAAAACCTGAAAACCTAAATCTTTCTGTGACTATTTATTTTGCGTTACGTTGACAGAGCTAGCCCCCACCAGAGCTGTCCAACCCAGAAATGATGTTTAAACACTTCTATCTTCAATTGTAAAAAAGGTTCACTGGCGCAATTCTCGCAGTTTTCCTCCTCTTTGTCTATTCTCTCGCTGAGCCGCCGCAGTCTTTCGCTGCCGCTCAGCGTCTTCTTTCGCGTGCAGTACTTGGTCCGCGAAACG
>NW_018021565.1:9281-14364 GCF_002006095.1 Pseudomyrmex gracilis
TAAATGAACGGTGCGAATTTTTTTGCGTGTCCAAATGCACCGTGTCTAATTGAACCGTGTCTAAAATTCTGTGTCTATTTGCAACGTGTCTAATTGCAACGTGTCCAATTGAACGGTGTCTAAGTGAATGCCACTCATTAACAGCCACACCACAATGAGCACATTTATCGGATTTGGCTCTGCCAATCCTATAGAGGTAAGCGTTGNAGCAACCATGCCCGGTCATCATTTGCGTTAGGTAAAATAAACTATACCTAACCTTGAAACCGCAGGCGACTGGAGTTGAATCCCCGTGTGAGATACAGGAGCAGAGACAGGAGGCGATCAGAACCAACAGAAGGACAAGATTCAAATCTGTAGGTTGAGAGTTGTCAACCGTTAAGAGGTGACGATGGCAGAAAAGGCAATCAACCAAGAACACGTTTGTTTTTGTTTTTTAGAGCGAGCGCAAGTTGTTTGCATATAGCCACTTAATTTTGTTTTGTACTCGTGTTGTTTAAGCGCTCGAGGTGTGTAAGGCCCGTGAGAATTGTAATCAGAAGTGCAAAATTTTATTTTTGGTTTTGTTTTTTGTTTTGGTTTTTTGAGGTAATCCCATTAGATTAGGAGTTACTCGCCAAACTGACGTTTTACGGTGTTAACTTAAACCTAAAAAAACTCGCATTTTCAATTGTCAGCGAAACGTTGGGGATTGAGTTGTTTACGAGTTTGAAGTGTGTGGAGAAAGTATGAGCCACAATTCAAAGTTTGGTAAAAGTTAGATTTACTAACTCAGGCCGAGTTGGGGGACTAACTTTCCAAATGTGGGCGATACTGCGTCAACGTGTTAGTTACTCTGAGATAACCCAAACCTGAAAATAACATGAACAATTAAGTTAGTAAAAAAGGGTTAGGAAGAGTACTTACCTGCATCAGGTTGTCCCACGTGGTTTGGACGGGTCCACGTCATCTTAGGAATCCGGCAGCGGTCACCTGAAACAAAAAAAAAAAAGTTAGAAAAAGTTAGGTGGGTTTGAATTGTTGGCCATACTTAACCAGTGAGCAAGGTTTATGTTGGTACAACGGTTAACGAAATTTCAGTCACAATTGAGATTGTTAGTTTTCAAGGTGGCTGGTGCGTGTCATTTGCTTGGGCTGTCTGAGCGTCTTGAAAAGTTTCAGGCAAAGTTGTAAGGTTAGCTTTTTTGCGAAACCACCAGCAACTAACATCGCCAAAGGTAAACGTGTGTAATTGTTGCAGGTGTCTTGCGTACATACAGATCTGGTGCAGGTTGTGTGATCGTGCGAGTTTCGCGCACAATTGGGTTTTGGCCATACTAACCGGCTGCGAACCCAGGGTGTTAGATAGTCACAAAAAGTTAATTGTTGGCGGAACTTGGCAGGTAAAGAGAACTTTAGTAGAAAAGGGGAGTTGCAAAATTTTAGCCACAATTGCAAACATTGATCGAAATTTTTGTTTAAAATAAGGCGTGCGTGCAATGGTCTTCGGGTAAAAAAGCGCTACACTAAGTTTGACCCACAATTGGGATGTTAGCTACTTACCTTGGGTTGTCAAGCTAGACCCTAATCCTGGGGTGAAGGTATAATTGTCAGCAAAACTGCGTCGGTATGCAGGTCTGTATTAGAGTAAGTGCCTTGTTAAGTTTAACCAACTATTGGGGTAGTGGATGTTTACCTCGAGAAGGGTGTAATTGTTGGAGTTAAGTTGAAGATAGAATTTTCTAAGATAAACTCGACAATTTTGGTCAAAATTACTAACATTTGAAATTTTGCGTGTTTGTTCAAGGTACCTAGTTTCGGTAAAAAAATCTAATTGTTGGTGAAAATAGGCCAGAGCGTTTATTTATGGTTGAATAAACGTTTGCAGCCAAAATCTGTCACTTTTAGAAAATTCTATTTTGTGCGCATGCGTGAGCGCAGAGAGGGGATGACGCGGTGTCTCGGCTGAGCCGGTCGCGCGGAGAGTTAGTCGGAATCGAGCGCTCACCAAGTAAGCAGCGTGGTTAAAAACGAGTCCGCTCGGAGACGTACACGAACAACCTGGTGAAAGTCGGTTGTTATAAAAGCGTGTCGCACTCAATATCAGTAGTAAAGTATTGTGTGTGTTAAGAGTGCGATACCGAAATTGGTTGTAAATCACGCGTTCTACGCATAAGTCTTGTAACACAAGAAAACTGTTGTTGCGACAAGTGTTAATAAACCTTTATAAAGTTTGTAAACTATAAACTCAGTGTGTGATTATTTTACACCACCCGAACTTTAGAGGAACAGAGGCCAAACAAGAGACCCGTTGTCGCCGTTATCGTCTGAGATCCGTGGACAAAGGATATTCTGTGACGTCGTACGATGAGTCGGGTCAGCGTGAAACTGTAAATAACGGGTTTTCTTGTTTTTTTCCTAAAAAATAAGTGGCGACCGTGATCTCCGCGCGTCGGAAAGTCAAACGGGCCGGTCACAACCTAACGTCAGCAAATACATACACGTTATGGCTGTGCGCAGGTAAAGGAAGCACATGAACTAACTCACTTTTAGAAGATGATACTAGAGGGAATTTTAGTATCACCACTACCTCAGCATTTTTCACATATGCGACTACTTCTTCTGATTTTTTGACACCAGCCTAGTGCTGTTTTGAGATTTGAAACGAGAAATGCATTTCTTCAGGTAGCTTTGACACCGCTTCCTTTAGCTGCGGTAGCACCGCCTCTTGTGACATTACTGCAGGATGTAACACGAACTCTATTATTCATTCGGTATCTCTTAACAGATCTGCCATTATTTCATTAACGGTCGTGAAATACTCTGTTAACGTTTGCTGCTGTGCGTACTCATCTAATGCTAAACTTAGGCGCTTCGTTACGTTTAACAACAAATTTTNATTGTACTGTAACTTTTCTTTGAGTTTATTAATGTGAACTACCGTCTTATTTAACACTTGAAGTTGATTTTTCACTGCGCTTCTAAAACTTTCCTGTCTCACACCTACCGCAATCAGATGATCACTTATTAACTTCTCATCGCTTGCATCTATTACTCCAAACAGATACTTAGCTAACGATCCGACCTTGTCAACCAAACCGCGTTTCTTATCTTTCGCTCTACGGTTTAGAAACGTAACGCGTTCTACCATATTGCTCAGTTGTTCTTGGTCTTTGTTAACTAACGCAACCATGTTGTTGCAAATTTCCCTGGCTACTTGATCTATGCTATCCAACACCCTGCAGTAATGTGGCATTTCCTTAACGAAACTACTCAGCTGTTCGTGCCGTTTACTGACCGTACTTGTATCTAAGCTAACAACTATTTTTCAATACGATTCTACTTTATAATACTCTCCAATTTGTTCAAAAAAAATTCCCGGGTTTTTTTCAAATCTTTTGACCTCGTATCCGCTACCTCCCANGCCGCAAAACAGAAACAGCCTAAAACAAAAACTTTTACTTAATAAATGATTGATCGTTTAAAAGCCGTTTGCTGGATGTTATACAGGAAATATGTTTATATATATATAGTATACGTGCGTGTGTACACATATATAATCAAATTCACGTTTTTTACCTGAGTTTTTTGAATTGTAATTACCTTTTCAATAATNATATAGGATGCTAAATTTTGTATCTTGTATATGAAGAACCCCGAATATACTCCCAAATTAATTTTAAAATATTGCAAAAAAATTTCAGTCAGGAGTCAAATTCACGCTGTCGCACGAAGCGTTATTACAGTATCAAAAACATCTTCAAGAGATATACATAATATTGCGAGACAAACTCTAAGTGCCTCGGTAGCCTAACAGAGAAGGCGACGGCCCGGAAAACCGGATATTCCAGGTTCGACTCCTGGCTGAAAAATTTTTTTTTCAATCTTTTAAAAGTAATTTGGAAAGATATTTAGGGTTCTTTATATACGAGATGCAAAATTTAGCATCCTATATGATTATTGAAATTGTAATTAGAATTCAAAAGACTCACGTGAAAAACGTGAATTCGATTATATATGTGTACACACGCACATATATATATATAGACATATTTCCCGCATAACATCTAACAAACGGCTTTTAAACGACCAATCATTTATTAGTTTAAAGACTTCAGAGCCCGAGATGAATCTCAGTTTTAAGAGGGTACTGGAGCGAGATCCGAAGTCCGCACTGGGGTCTTTGCCCGAAAAGTGGCGCCCTCAAATGGCTGAGTTAGTCCGTCCTTTTTTTAAAGTGAGACGGTCTAATCGCGCTGTCTCGCGTCACCGGTGTTTTGTCGTACGGCTCGAGCCGGCCAGCACCGAGAGTATCAAAGTGGTGGGGATACGCACACAAGCGAACCGCCGTCCGTGTGCGCTTGTGGAAGAGTGCAAACATACTATGTTCCATCTCTTTTCCACCAAGCCGGCTGTACGGCGAGACACAAGGCGCGTTCACGTTGCACTCTTGTTACATATGACAGCGTGAAGTGCGTTTTCAAGCTTTACAGTCTTATAAAAAGTACATATATTATTGATAATAATAATTATTATCAATATTATTGATAATAATAAAACCTCAATAATAACCTTAAGATACATTACATATTATTAATTTGTGTGCATTACATATTATTAATTAGTAATATTATGATTATTAATTGTGATAAATAAGTTTATTAATAAACAATTTGTATATAAAAAATATTATTAGTTTCTTTTAGCTTTCTCTCTATCTTTTGATATTATTAATGTTCATTTTTATATATTTTTATTTGATAAATTACGAAAAGACTACATTTTATAAATGCATAATTATAATTAAAGTATTTAATTGATATAACATATTATATATATATATATATGAATATAATATTCCGAGAAAAAATATAAACATGTGATTATATAAGATTATATATATGTGATCAAATCGTGACAAATTTTGAATCTGATTTTATATGATCATGTAAAATCAAATCCGAAATTTGGCGCGATCTAATAATATATAATTTTATATAATTATATGTTTCTATTTTCTCTCGGGAAAATAATGATTTTGTATAATATGATTTAATACTACAATATTATATATATATATATATATATATATATATATATGTAC
>NW_018021565.1:14684-16833 GCF_002006095.1 Pseudomyrmex gracilis
CACAGTGTTATATGCACCAAGCACGCAACGTGAACTTGTCTCGTGTCTTGCCTTATAACCGGCTTATGGAAAGAAGATGGAACATAGTATGTCTGCACTCTTTCACAAACCAAACAGCAGAGCGTGACATTACGCACACGGACGGCGATTCTCACTTGTGTGGGTACTTCCACTATCTCAGTTTGTGCTCTCGATACTGAACGGCTCAATTTCACATGTAACAGCGTCTCTAATTCAGTATATGTAAAGCTTTATGATTAATGTAAAATGTTTGATGATATTCAATCTCATTTGTTTTTTTAGTACTACATGCAAATTAAAAAAAATTATTATAACATCTATGTACATATGTGTACGTAGAATAAATTTATAATGTAGATTATTGATGTGTACTGCAGCAATCATGCGTAATTGAGAATGCGTAATTGTTTATAAAGAAACAAATACACATAATAAAATAAAATTTTTTAACACTTTTTATTTTTTTATTTATAAAACCTCACTTCGACTAACATAATACGGAATATTGTGTGCATAAGACATGTATATAAAGCAAGTATATATTATAAATCAAAAACTAAAAAGTGTTAGAAAATTCTATTTCATTATATATATTTATTGTTTTCACATAACACACTGTGATCGCAGTATTATAGAACACCGTATATTTATTATACAAAGGTGTGTACATAGATAGTATACTTTCTTATTTAATTTACATATATCACTACAAAAAAATTATGAAGTGAATGTCATGAAACTTTTGACATTGCTTCGATGGTTTCACATATACTAAATTGCTCTCTAGACGCGGTAACATTAATCGACTATTAAAATCTACAAAACAAACACGAATGAACACGAGATAGCAATTAGTCCGTTGTACTATTAAGGACAGACAAAATGAATAAGAGACAAGGAGAGATACAAGTACATATTTCTTTTCTCTTTCTCTCTCTCTCTCTCTCTTTCTCTTTCTTTTTCTGTCTGTCTCTCTCTCTCTTTCTTTCTTTCTTTCTCGAAGCGCGTCCTTTTATGTTTTTCGTAGCGCTTATTATAATTATCTTCTAAACGCATAATTATGGATAATCATTATTTTGATTTTTGTATTATTACGTTTGCGTTTTTCATAGTCACCTTATTGTTTTTGCCTCTGATTTTGTTTTTTAATTTTAATTTAGAATTGTTATTGCTTTTAAATTTGTTCTTTTATTTTACTTCAATTGTAATTTTTAATTTGATTGTAAATTTTTGTTACTTTTTCTACATATGTGAATTTACTTAGTATCTTTTTGTACACTTTTGTAATCTTTGTTTGTATTATCTGTACTTGAGAGGAACTTTTTCTCAGAGCGCATAAATAAATAAAGCCATCAATCAATCAATCTCTCTCTATCTCTCTCATGGAAATATGTATGCGTATATGTATGTATGTATATACAACAGCGGTTCATTTTATGCATATGTGTGCATTTATCCATAGTTACGTAAACTATGGATAAATATGTGTACATGCACAAAACGGACCGCAGTCAACGTGAAATGTTTTCTACAGACTAACAGTATTATAAAAAGTACATACTAACGTATTATTGATAATATGTAATTATATGCTTTTTGTAATACTGAAGTATCTCAATAAACATTATATATTTGTATAAATTATTAATAAGCTTTAACAACAATGAAAAGTTTCAAAGAATGCTTAATACATAGATATATATATATATATATGTATGTGTATATATTAAACATTCTTTTAAAAACTCTAAAGTAAAGAAAACAATATTTAATGCAAAAAACTTTGCGCGCAAACCATAAGCACACATATAAAAGTTTAATTTTATAAGTAATTAAAGTATCAAAGTGTAATTTCATAAAGTAATTAGCATAGCGCATATTATGTGATTGTAGTAATAATTGTGTTATTAAAAAAACTTTTGATATTTTGACATTAGACTGATCTTTAGTTTAATATAAGTTTTAATGTAGCCACGTAAAGGGTAAAGGGTTTTTGCATTAAATATTGTTTTCTTTAAAAACAGTCCTACATGGGTTTTCGACGGGCGGGTTCCGTTTGACCACAGTACGATTCGACACCGCTCGATTCGACACAGATTTATTCGACACCAAATTATTCGACACCGTA
>NW_018021565.1:21838-27652 GCF_002006095.1 Pseudomyrmex gracilis
GAATCGTACGGTGTCGAATAATTTGGTGTCGAATAAATCTGTGTCGAATCGAGCGGTGTCGAATCGTACTGTGGTCAATAGAGTATCACCCGTTTTCGACTTTTCACATAAAGCAAAGTTTCCAAATGTATAACTCGATATAGATACATTTTATGAAAAGAAAATAAGATATTGAGTAAAAAGTTTGTGTAAAAAATTAATTTTTTTTATATTGTTCTATATAAAATATACATAATATACGTGAATTTTCAGTTGGCGCTGTCTTATCATACCACTTCTTTTTGTAGAACACATTTTATAAAGAACAACTTTATAGAGAAATGCGAAAATTTCTCATTATTATAATAACAGTTTTAAATCCATTTGAATACAATACGTGTTGTGCGTGTCCTTGACAGCTGTTTTTATCTTTTTTTTGAAAAGATAAGTTTTGCAGGTATATGTTTGACAAATATTTTCAGTTTGTAAATAATTAGACAAATTGTAGATGTATTATTTTGAAAGAAAAATATACTTATGTAAACATATAAAAAATGTGTAAGCTAATTTTAATTATTAATATGCTGTAAGAGTTTTTAAAAGAATGTTTAATATATACACATACATATATATATCTATGTACATTAAGCATTCTTTGAAACTTTTCATTGTTGTTAAAGCTTATTAATAATTTATACAAATATATAATGTTTATTGAGATACTTCAGTATTACAAAAAGCATATAATTACATATTATCAATAATACGTTAGTATGTACTTTTTATAATACTGTTAGTCTGTAGAAAACATTTCACGTTGACTGCGGTCCGTTTTGTGCATGTACACATATTTATCCATAGTTTACGTAACTATGGATAAATGCACACATATGCATGAAATGGACCGCAGTTTTACGCCGTACGCAACAAGCACACAATGTGTCTTACCTTATGGTCAGCTTGGTGGAAACGAAACAGAACTAAGTTCTCGTCAACAAAACAGCCGAACAAGCCGAGTGCACACAGACAGCGGTTCTCGCTTGTGTACGTACCCCCATCATCTCGGTGCTCTCGGTGCTGGCTTGCTCGATCAACTCCATCTACCCTGCCTTTTGTCTTGATTGTCTTTTTTGTTACTTACATTTACTGTCTTTCTTTCTTTTTTCTTCTTTTTACGCGCAAGAATACTTTTTAAAAATTATTTTAAGTTTTTTACATTAATTTCATTGTTTTTTAATGTTTTGTTCTGAAGCAATTGAGACTAAAACGACAATTATCGATTCTGTTGTTATTAAAATAGTGCCTCGTGAAAATCTCCTTACTTCTCAATTTCATGAATTTCGCGTATAAGAGGCACTTTTACGCGCGCGTGCTCCTTGATATATACATATATATATATATATATATTAAATAGCGTTTTGCCTTCCTATTATGTGCTTATTACTTATTATTAATAAACACATAATTCTCAATATTTTCTTTGTCTTGTTATGGTGTTTTGGCAGATAAAACAATGTTATACTTATATTAAATACGTACATTTTAGATGTATGGTACGCAAAAAAATACATATACAAGGTATATAAAAATTACCGGTACCGCAAAAAATCTCGAAAAGGCATTGTACGAAAAAATGTTTCAAATAGAAGTTATAGGGTTTTCAAGAATATATTTACTGGTCTTATCAGTTAGACATTAAGTACCATTGCCAAGGTCAGGACAAGGTCACCTTCAATTTTTTAAATAATACACTTTTTTTTATTGCAAATTCTTATAGCTTAATTCTAGAGCTTTCCAAAACACTAGTATAAAGTCTATTTTCATGAAGTACTCTTTAGACTCATGAAAATTGGTACGAGATATTCATACTTCTTGGTACTTTTTATGCCCTGTATATATACAAAAGCATAGAAGCCAGAATAGAAGTATATGTGCATGCGTCTGATATCCAGTAAGCACATTGTTAACAATTTGCAAACAGATTGACTATAAATTTGAGCAGAATACGGCAATGCATTAAAAGCCATTTATCAGGTTAATTTATGTTTTGTCAACAAGTCTGTTGACATCATCTGTAACAATAACAGATTTTGAGCAGATCTTAATTTTTTATCGTTTTTAAATTTAATACTTTAGGCAATTTAATGTCATAAAAGCCGTGTTTGACTGTATAAAGGTAGAAAATAGCTAGCACACATTGAATGTAAATAATTCATGATAATTTTTAAATTACATGTTTACAAAAACATCTCTAGAAAAAAAGATTAAGCAACTTATACGCTACAAAAAAAACATTCTAATTTTAAGTTTTAAATTTGAAAAAAACCAGTTAACAAAAACTTGTATTTTTTTAGTCTTTCAGTTACACTAGCTTTTGTTAGTACTTTTATATATATGCTGTCTCCTGAATGTTGAATATTCTTTCATAAGTCTCTCTCTCTCTCTCTTTCTCTCTCAGTTAGTGTTTGTGACACACATAATAATAGGCGCAAATACTCATGTTTAGTTTATTCAACAATTTGTGTTTATGAATGTTAAATGTGGCACACATTTGTGACATTGAAACACAAATGCAATATTGCGCTTTGTTTAAAAGATGTATAATGTTATATGCCTTTTTCCACATTAGTATAATGTGGGAATAGCAGTACAATATTCTGTAAAATAACTTTGTCTTACAGAATATTTACTATCTCTTTAACATTGTGTATTTTTACACATATATTTATAAACGTTTATTAACGTGTTCTAAAAGTTATAATAAAAAATAGGCCCCTCCACTGCCCATTTTCGTGAAACGCGACCTATATTCTTTTCTTCTAATTGTTTCTCCGTTCTTTTTTGCTTACAGTAATAATGGCAATACATATTTTACTGTTAAATAACGTTCTTGGTAAAACGCTTTTGGTAAAACAATTAGCGTTAATTTGCCAATTTTATTGACATAATATATATATACAGCACATATACATGTATATATAGTCTACGTATGTATGTAGCATACTCCAAAATATGAGTTTTTTTATCACAATTAACATAATGTTTTCTTGTACATTTTCACCATTTTTATGAAAATATAAATATTTTTAAAATTATGTCATACTATTGTCTCGGAAAAGGCGACAGTTTTCTTGTTTCAAGAATATTATAAAAATGATGCCTTATACGAGTCATGTCTTTATAATACTTTACATTAGTAAAATTATTATCTAAAACAACATGTAATACTAAATCTGTAACAAAGGCTGCAGCATTAATACCACAAGAATAACACAACCACACACACAAAATTTTTGATTTTGACCTGGGAGTCTGACTATGCCTACTTTTTTTTTTGGTGTCGCTGAATCTGAATCTGAGGTCTGTTTTGTCCTATCAGATCAGGATTTGTTTATAACCTCAAAAAAACTCATGAAACCACATATAAAAAATTTTTTTCTGATTTTGGGTCTGATAATTCCTTTTATATTTTTCATCACGCATGCCCGAAATATGCCACTTTGCGCAATAGTTTTGATTGTAGAAAACAGCTGATTTCACACTCCGTTTGATTATTCTGCTTCAGCGTGCGATTTTGGGATATCGTACGTTGGAACGTGCAATAGTGGAAATATCGCACACTTGAAGCGTGTTTTAGTAAAAAAACAAATCTGAAAATATTGTTCTAACAAATAAACATTCAATATATTTATATTCTTAGGCTTATTCAACTAATTTTAGTCTAATGATTCATTGTACCGTCAGCATTAGCATTATCCGATGTACACCGCGAAGAGGTTGCACGATTGGGTTTTGTACATCATGTAGCCGTTAAAAGGACTGTTGGTTAAATCTGTTCATGTTAGGCATAATATTTCACTTTTTTAAATGTTCTTTCTTGGAGCTGTATTGAGTTCTTTTTTCTTCAAATAATCTATGAATAAGATTTTTTTTACGCTTCTTGTTATGTGCAAGTGTCTCTCTTTTGAGCATCCAGCAAAAGTCTGCCAGCATATTAACATCCCATCGTCCCTAATAGCGAGTTTCAATAACTTTCATGTCTTGATGAAAACGTTCGCCCTGTTCTTCACTAAAGTGTCCCAAGTTGTCCGAAAATTTATCAAGATGAGAGTGCAAAAAATGTAGCTTTAAGTTCATAAAGCATCCTAATTTCTCGAAGTTATCTATCATTTTTTCCACTATTTCTTTATAATGAGGACTTCTTTGGTTTCCTAAGAAGTTTTGTGCAACTTCTCGAAAACTTAACCAAGCAGCTTTCTCCACACTATTCATCTTACTGATAAAAACATTATCCTTAAACAATTTCCAAATTGGTGGACCATTAAATATCCCTTCTTTAATTTTTGCCTCAGAAAGCCTAGGGAACACTGTTTGTAGGTACTTGAAACATTCACTTGTCTTATCAAGAGCTTTGACAAATTGTTTCATCAGACCTAGTTTAATATGAAGAGAAGGAATTAAGATCTTTGATGGATCTACGAGAGATTCCTTCGTGACATTATGCGATCCCGGTGTCAGTGAAGTTCTAGTCGGCCAAACTCTTACCTTATAATGCTGCTGTCTATCTCTGCTGTCCCATAAACATAAATAGCAGGGGTAATTTGTAAAGCCGGATTGTTGCCCAAGTAACATAGTTATAATCTTTAAATCTCCACAGATCTGCCATCTGTGAAAAGTGTACCCAATTTTCTTTAAGAGTACTACCATGTTTTCATACTTTTCCTGCATTATAGTTGAATGAGCTATTGGTATAGGAGCATATATATTGGTGTTGTGGAGTAACACAGCCTTAATACTTCTTTTTGACGAATCGATGAAAAGTCGCCAATCTGTAGCTTTGTAGCAATTTTCTTTCATTTTATTCATAAGTCCAATTATATCAGTGCAATATACTAAATCTTCATCTTTACAAAAATATTTGTAAAAATCTGACTCACGATTTCGGTACACAGAAACCTTCGTACCTGTTTCTAGTAGATTTTTCTGCTTTAAAAAAGAAGCTAAATACTCTGCACTATCTTTTGGCAAGCCCAAATCCCGTACAAGGTCATTCAATACAGGCTGTGATACAAGGATTGGATCTGATTTTTTACTACCTACGTTAAAGTCAGTATCATCATCAGTATAATCACTCTCAGACTCATATATATCAACTTCCATCATTTCGGTATCTCCTATGTTCATCTGTTCGAAATCACTTTCTTTTTTGTCTTTGTCTGATACAATTGGAGCTTTTACCAATGAAACTGTCTTATAAACAATGTTATGTTTGTTCTTAGTAGTAAAATTTTTACTCACTTTATTTGAACAAAAAAAGCAATCATTTTTATTAAGGGGTTTGTTCCATTCTGCTGGACTAGAATATTTTATTACATTTTTATTTTGTTCCCAACGGTTAAACATTACTTTACAAGCATCACAAATTATATTAGGAACCCACAGATGTTTACTAATATGCAAACCAAAAATTTCGTGGTATTTGATTTTGATGGTATCATGTATTTTTTTCCTTAATGAACGAACTTCATACTTGCAGCAAATATAACAAAATACGTCACGATTTATATCGCAATCGTGAGATAAACTCTTTCTTCTTGTAGTTTTGTACTCTACATTAGTCAAGTTGCCAACTAACGTAGAGCTGCGGTTGCATGATGACGACGCTTGCGGGCCCGCTTTCCCACCCTGACTAGCCGCCGATACTGGGGTTCCGAGTCCCTGCATCGTAACACGTTTCTTACGTGTGTCTGCCATGACGGCATGAATGCCGTAATCCAGGGACTCTGCCGGATAACGGAATAGCTCTGTTGCCCACCGTCACCACGTGGAGGTGCC
>NW_018021565.1:34682-37092 GCF_002006095.1 Pseudomyrmex gracilis
GTGGGCAATCGCAACGTGGGCAAAAGCAACTCGTGGGCAATCGCAACGTGGGCAATCACAACGTGGGCAATCGCAACGTGGGCAATTGCAACGTGGGCAATCGCAACGTGGGCAATTGCAACGTGGGCAATAGTGACTGTGGGCAATCGCAACGTGGGCAAACTGGACGCTCCCCTAAGAACGTATATAGTTTTTATACTTTTAGGCGTCTATAAAGCAAATATACAATAATCTCGTCTTGTAACGTTTAACTGACCTTGAATTTGATAAAAGAATTTGTAATTACAATTTAATTTATTTTTATCGTTTTTATCAAAAATTGCTTTTAAGTTTGGAAGTGTCTGTATAGCCTCTTCCGCTGGTATATCTTCTGCTGAAAATAGACATTTTATTTCTACCAAAATATATTCGTCAACAAGTCCATCGGGAGAACCGCCTAAAAATGGGTTTTTGCTATTAATAAATAATCCACATGTTTGAACTTCTTTGTTTATGTTTGTAGCTAATTCTTTTCTTACTGTTTCCTCATTTTCTTGCCCGTATTTCATGGCTGGCTTATCGATANATGAGGGAAACAAGATATTTGTTACAATCATTGCACAAGACGTAGTCTCTCTCATACGACATACGTCTCCAAAATGAGATGCTGTTAGTATCTCTTTCCTCAAAATGTGCCACAAGTCACAATCACTCTGACCTCTAATATTACGCTCTATTTCTCGCCAATTACGTCCATTTTCCGACAATCAATCCATATGATTTTTCTTCAATATTTCAAATATCTCAGGTGCCAAATCTGGTGTTTGCAATTGCGGACCGTAATGGCTTTCTGTTCTTACATCTTGTTTCACTTTCTTTTGTTTTTCTTTTAATTGCCGAGATTCTCTCTTTCTAACAATATGTAATTGTCGCCGCTTTTCTAATTTTTCGACAGTGCGAGGTACATTTTTACTCATGCCTTCATGTAATTGCGTTAGAGGTTGTTGCGTATTACTCTGCAAAATAGCTCCCGCAATTCTAGCATTGTAAGAACCTCGTGCACCAAAGTTTATGCGCTTTCCTGCTATTAGTTTGCAGATAATAGAGTTAAACCATTCCGCAGGACTATTTGTATGATTGAGTATTAAACTTTCGGAATGGCAGCTTAAATTTATCATCACTTGCTCTATTTTTTTATACAAACTATGCATTTGTAAACAAGGTACATGATTTTCCGTCTTTTCATCATTGACACATGTGCGTCCACGTTCTTTGCATCGTTTATGTTTACCGAAAATATGGCTAGGAATGTTTAATATATCTTTCTGTAATTCTTCAGCCAGTTCGTGAAGAGGTCGAGTTTTTTCAGCTCTTCGTGCAGCTGCTGCTTCTGAAACATTATCACGTATGTTTTTCAAATTGTTCTTTACAATATTTCGATATTTTACGAAAGATGTATTTCTTTGTCTGCTTGGCAATGTTGTTTCTGATATACTTTTTAATTTCTTGCTCATATTCCGTAATAAGTGATTTATACATTCTACTTTTTTTACAATTACCTCATGTTCCTTATATGGACAAGTGACAAGGATGGACTTATAAACGCTGTTATCTCCATCTGCAATTACAGTCTTATAAATAAGTCCATGCAAATCAATGCTACATTTGAAACCTTCAACAATAGCATTACTCTCCATGCTTGCGGAGCATGCATTGCGGTCAAAATTTCTGTAACATGTGTGACTTTTGGGCTCGATACCTCGTCGTACCGCCATATCGCACACTGTGCAATACTTATTGCGAATACCAACGTACAGAACTTTTTGTGTGCGATACCCGATTATGGCACTAATACCGGATAACGAATTGTAGACAGAACCGTAAGATCTCTTTATCCAACTTCCATCTACAATTACAGTTATGTACGGAATACCACGAACAGTTTTATTTCTTTCCAAAGCAAACTGTTTTTCAGCCTAACCGGCTTTTTTCATCTCTGCGAGTGATGCTGCTTCAAATTTGTTGACTAATCTTTCACAATGATTTATATATGTTTTCTCGGACATACAAGGAAAATTCATAGCTGCAAGCAGTTCTTCTAACTGGGAATAGCCTATTCCAGCTGTTATGGTTCCAGCTGTAACAGCTGTATCAATGTCCAACATGTTATTTTTTTCATCTTCGGATTCCAACCAAATATTTTCCGAAGCATGACACATCTCGCATTTAAAGGTCAAAAATGTTCGCAAACCAATGCGCATAGATTTTATCATTTTACTATTTTTAAATAAACACTCTACTCTTTTTTTATGGTCTTTGTAGAACCTTTGTAGTGCACTCATAAAATATTTCATATCATAAATGCCACGGCTTTCTGGCCAGTTATCTTGGATACAAGTTTTATCTACATTGTAGCCCTTTGATACTTCTT
>NW_018021565.1:37578-45488 GCF_002006095.1 Pseudomyrmex gracilis
TTGGATACAAGTTTTATCTACATTGTAGCCCTTTGATACTTCTTCAATAACAAAACAAGGAACGTTTTCTTTGCAACTTTTTACAGTTTGAATATCTGCATTTCTTTTTATTGTACTGTCAATATTTTCAGATTCAAACTGCAAAGAATAGTTTTTAGACGCCTTTGCTTTATATTGTTGTGATCGGGAAGATGAAGGACTTCGGTGAAGAATAAGAATTTTGTAATAGTAACAGGCGTAGTTTATTACTATTTTCAGTACAGTTAACGCACGCTTTTACACTGGCACTTAGCCGTTGCTATACTGCGGTAAACTCTCCGGATGGACTCGGAGCCACACAGTATTCAACAGCTACTCACGATCTGTCTGTCGTTGCTTGCGACCGATCTTTTAAAGGAATCGATCGTGTCCACTCAGCAACTCAGCGACCTAATTGCTACCGCACGTATGCTGCTGACGTTGCGTGCTGCGTCTGTATTCTACTTAATACTACGTTTAACAAGCAGATTTCATTTCCGAAGAAATGCTGCTTGTTATTTTTTTAAAACAAATTTGGGTCGATTGAGCAATGACGCGTTACCTTCCGCAATTGCTCAATGGCCTGTACAAAACTAAACTAAACTTCACTAAATTTCACAACATTTACCCCCTTCTTGAAAGAAGGAAAATGTATCGCCATTTTCCGCTTATTATACTAAAATTCGGGTACCGCGTGCTTGATCTGTCGAGTATTTGGCTTTAGATCCCGAAGACTGAACATTTCTCGTCTTGCTTGGAGTTTTCTCTTTTGTAACCAAAAACATAAATTCACGATTGTAACAATAGCCAAGGTTACTCTTACAAAAATCGGAAGAATAAAGTGCGGCTGCTTATAAAACGTGTAATCAGCACGATCATTTTCTTCCGTAGGTTGTGTCAACTGTTTCTCTAATGATCGCAACTGCACCTCGTTCCGTGTTACGTCTTCCAGTTCCACGCCGTTATTATTCACATGTTCCCTTTTCCTTGGTGCCGTGATATTAAAACGCGATAAGAACGTATTTATTCCCACGTCCTTAACTACTTGATTAGTTCGCACTATGATACTTGCTGTGGTCAACTCACATTGCTCCGGCAGCTCTATTTCCCCGACTCCGGATATGACTTCCATTCTTTCCGACTTATTTTTGCACGTAACCCGCAAAGTTTCTTCTTTTAAGGTTGAGAACAACCATACGCGCGCCTTTGTTAATCGTACTCATATAGTTTGGTTAGAAACCATGTGGTCGATTTTACAGTCTTCGTATTTACCATCCTCGTTTACAAACATTTGTAACTCGCAAGGCGTTCCCTGCGAGAATCGATACATTGAATCCACGTTTTTACACACATAACGATCTTGTACGCTTATACAATTATTCCACTGTGTTTCACTAAGTATAGAGTACGTTTGACGATTTGTGTCTATCGCTACTATTGGGTTCTTGACTCGCACCGCCGCGAATACGTTGTCCCGTTCATGTACTGGTAAGGGTATTACCCTGTACACATTATAACTACCGGAACTGATCAATGGAAACTTAACAACCGTAAATATATTTGAGTCCTTGCAATAGACACTAACCGTGAAAAACCTTTTAATTTCTAACCAGTTTTCTAGAGTCACAGCAAAAGGAAAACGCANGTCCCGCATGAACTGATTGTTCGCCTTCTTCAGGCTATGTATAATTTGCTCTAGTGGCACCACTTCTAATTGTGCAAATTTAGTGTGCACGTCGGTAACGTACTCAATTATTCCCTCGGCATCGAGTTCCATTTCCGATAATAAACTGCCCAGCTCAAGGAAATAGTCCCTCAGCTCTTGTTGTTGTGCGTAGTCATCAACTTTCTGAGTTATTTTCTCCACTGCTTCACGCAGCCTATTCTCATTTCTTTCTATAATATTTTCTACGTCGTCTACGTGAGCAATCGTGGCATTAACTACCTGTAATTGAGTTTTTATAATATGCTGCAACACGGCCTGTTTACTTTCTATCAATTGCAGCTGCTCCAAGATTACTTTCTCGTCTTCTGCGTCCATGGTGCCAAATAACACTTTGGCCACTGAACCGACTGCGTTTACTAGTTCCCTCCGACTGCACGTCAGTGTTCCTACTATCATTTTTATTTTTCCTACTAACGTACTGACCTTGAATTTTCTGTGCCGTAACTCGCCAAAAAAACTGTCGCAGAACTCCTTATTATTACTAAATATCTTCTCATTGTCGCACAAATCTCTGGCACTATCCAACATTTTCTGCAATTGTTCTAGCCTACTATATATAGAAGTTACGTCTAGTCTTATTGCGAGCTTCCATTCCTTAGAAGAACGGTACATCTCGCCTTGTTTTTTGAAATATATGCCAGGATTATGTTGGAACCTTTGAATCCTGAATTCTTGTCTTTCGGTCTCATCCCACGCATTACATACGGCAATTTTAAACAGTAAAATTTTTATCCTGTACGATAATATTTACATTATTTCCTGCAATGTCGTATTCTTACGTTGTGTTGCCTATACATATTTCACTTTAGTCGCGGAGTAAACTGACTCGACTACGATTTCATTCGAGTTTAATTTTAATTTTTGGTGTCAAATTTATGCTAAACCGCAAATTTCTCTACTTCCCCTTTTTTTTCGGAACGGATTTTTTGAAACTTTACACTTCACCACCGAGTTAGTTCTTCGCCAGCCTTTGCAAACAACGGAGAAAAATTATTTTTTATTAATTTTCGTTACTATACACATCATAACAATGGCATCTCCATGTAGTCGATGCGGATGCGCGGGTCAACCATCCGGGTCTCTCTGTGTTACTTGTTGGCTCGGTCTTCAATTTGGAGGTGAAGACTGGGCCAACTCCTGTGATACTGTGAGTGATGGTGATAGTGACACTGACTCGCGGGTCAGTATTACGAGCGCGGCTACCATTGTCGTGCTCCGAGACTCTGCGGATATCAACATTGAGGACCACGACTCTGCTTTGCCGGAGCCGTCCGTGTCATCTTCAATCGTCACTGTGACGGTCACCGACTCCGAGGATGAGGTGGTCACCCCAGAGCCAAAGGACTATTCTCCGGCCTCTCCAGATCCCGACGTGGTGTGCCTGGGTCCCCCCTTGTCGCCCGATCCTTCCGTTGTAACTATTTCTGACTCGGAGTAAAGCGGATTGGTAAGTACTTTTTTTACCTAATTTTCTATAAAGGCTTTTAGACTGTTAACATGCACGTTTTGTGTGCGTCTTCTTGCTTTTATTGTATATGTAACGTCTGAAATTTTTGCCACTATTTCGTACGGTCCAACCCATAGTGATTCTAACTTTTTTGACCTTCCCCTTTTTAACGTTTCATCATATAGCAGGACCTTATCGCCAATTTTGAAAGATGCCGTTTTTGTCGTATTGACGCTTTGCTTTTTCTTTTTCCTCGCGCAGATTTTCTCTCGCCACGCGATTTGCGGCGCGTAATCGCTCCTTNAATTCCTGTGCGTAATCTTCTAGATTATACTGCGTCGCCGGAAGTTTTCTTAACGCAGTTGGCAATTNCGCCTGTCTACCATACACTAATTCAAACGGTGTAAACCCTGTGGCTGAATGTGGCGTAGTGTTGTACGCAAACATAGCGTACGGAATCCACTCGTCCCAATCTGTTTGATCTTCGTTTACATAGTGCCTTATATATTCAGCCAACGTCCTATGAGAACGTTCTAAAGCTCCAGTACTTTCAGGGTGATATGCCGTTGTTTGAATTTTATTAATTTGTAACAATCTGCACACATTTTTAAACATTTTACTGACGAAATTCGTGCCTCTATCTGTTAATACCGTTTTTGGAATGCCATACTTGCACACTATTTTTGTAACAAATTCTTTTGCTACGGTCGCTGCTTCCTGATTTGAGATAGGTATTGCCTTACTAAACTTTGTCAAATTATCTTGGAAGGTCAACAAGTACTTACTTCCGTTGTTTGTAATGGTTAATGGTCCGACAATATCAAGAGCGCATTTTTCAAATGGCTCTGCTGGAGTATCAGTGACGATCATTGGTGCCTTAATCCTCTTTGTCATTTTATTTCGTTGACAAGAAGCACACCTCGAGATATACTCTTTCACATCTTTTGCAAGATGCGGCCAGTTATAACTTTGGCAACTTCTTTTTATGGTTCGCGTTATCTCTTGATGCGCTCCTAAAGGGGCATCATGAGATAGAAGCGGATACTCATACAGTATCCGCTTCTTTTCTTCCTCCGTGAGTTCTTGTGCCTCACTTGTTTCTTTGCCTTCACTGATTTTCTCTGCTTTGTACGTACATACTTCAGGTTGCTCAATGTTTCGGCTTAATGCATCTGCGTTGGTGTTGGCTTTCCCCTTTTTATAAATTATTTCGTACTCATACTCCTCGAGTTTCTATCGCCAACGGATTAATCGTGATCCGGGGTCCTTGACACTAAATAACCACACAAGTGCCCTGTGATCCGTTACGATTTTAAAGTTAACGCCATATAAATATAGTCGAAAATGCTTTACGGCCCAAACTATTGCCAACAATTCCTTTTCCGTGGTGCTATAATTTCTTTCAGCAGTATTTAACACTTGACTTGCGTATGTGATAGGCTTATCTTGTCTTACCGGGCCTTGTGACAAAACAGCTCCGATTGCGTAACCTGATGCGTCGGTTGTAACGATAAACTCCTTTGTAAAATCCGGATATGCAAGCAAAGGTGCGCTGCTCAATTTCTTTTAATATTTCAAATGCTCGCTGCTGTTCCTGGCCCCACTCGAACTTGACTCCTTTCTGTGTTAGCTGAGTCAGAGGTTTCGCAATTCTTGAAAATTGGTCAATAAACTTTCAATAATAACCCGCCAATTCTATAAAAGCCTGTGTATCTTTTATTTTTGTCGGCACAGGAAAGTCTTTTACTGCACTTATTTTCTATGGATCTGGTTTTATTTCGTCCTCGGTAATAATGTGACCTAGGTATGTGACTTCTTTCCGGAAAAATTCACACTTATCCGGCTGTAATTTCAGATTATTTTCCCGAAGTCGTTCGAACACATCTTTTAGTCGTTTACTGTGTTCTTCCAGACTGGCTCCATGTATCACTATATCGTCCAGATATACGAAGCACTTTATGCCCTGTAGTCCAGTTAAAACTGAATTCATTAGCTTCTGGAACGTTGCTGACGCGTTCTTTAACCCGAAGGGCATTCAATTATACTCGTAATGCCCGTACGGCGTTGAAAATGCTGTCTTGCATTTATCCGTTTCTTTCATGGGTATCTGATGATATCCCGACGCTAAGTCTAACGTAGAAAAGTATCTAGCATTCCCTAGCTGATCCAAAATTTCCGTAATGTTAGGTAGTGGAAATGAATCTCTGATGGTTACGTCGTTTAGACGCCGAAAATCCACTACTATTTTGTTTTCTGATGCCTGATGCGTCTATCTTTTTAGGCACTACTAGAAGTGGCGCATTCCACTGACTTTTGCTAGGTCAAATTATTTCATTGTCTAGCATTTCTCCTATCTGCCTATCGACTTCTTTCTTGTGTTTCTCTGGCAATCGGTACGGCCTCACATTAATCAGTGCAGTGTCAGCCTTGATCGGAATTTTATGCTCTACCGCGTTTGTCTTACTCAGCGGTTCACCGGCTAAGTAAAAAATATCACTATATTCTTCGCTTAACTCATAAATTTTCTTTTTTTCTTCTTTATTCAAATGTTGCACCTGCAACATTTCTTTTATTTTTCCTTGACGCGTAAGGCCGCTAAATTTATTTTTTATCTCATTTATCTCCAAATTCCCATTGTCGTCCGTTAATGGCTCAACTTTTACCTGCGGAATCTGCATTTTTACGGCTCGCTCCGTTGTGTTAATTATGCTCACAAAGCACAAATAATTTTCTGGCTGTACGAAACACCTACCGATGAATACCCCTGGCTGTTTTTCTTCTGCTTCAATTACTTCTACCTGATTAGTATTTGTTATCGCTGTTATAATGGTCTCACATCTCAATGGTATTTCTATGTTTCTATGAGGATGCAGGGTCAATGCCTCTTGTCCCACGAGAATTTTCCCTTTCTTATACTTGTGAGTGACATAATATTTCTTTAAGAAATCGCTTCCTAAAATTCCTTCATAATTTATAGGAAAATCATCCCTTACAACGTACATAGGATGCTTGATTTTTTTATTCCTCAACTGGATTGTTGCCACAAATTTTCCTATCACGCGAGCTTTATGACCTGTACCTCCCGTTAATTCTATACTTGTTAATTCCGTGGGAGTTTCTCCTTTCAAGTATTTCTTTTTAATGAGTGACACTGAGGCTCCTGTGTCATATAGTAATTCTGCTATTCCACGCTTTGCCTCTTTAATTGGCATTCTCACGATGTCCAAACTTGCTTGCGTTGTATTTACTTCAGTAATATGAAGCTCTGCTATTGTTGTAGCTTTCCTTTTCTTAGTGCCATCTTCGTCATTTTCGGATGAATCGTTGCTGTCACTCTGATTCTGCTTATTAGTTTGTTTTTTATTCGATACATCTTTTGCTTTCTTCCCTTGATATTTCTTTTTATCATTCAGGGCCCAGCAATTTTCTTTAAAATGTCCTGTTTTCTTGCAATAATTGCAATACTTTTCAACGGCATTTATTCTGCCGCCTGCCTTTGGCAACAACACCTTGCTGACTCGGCAATCTTGACCAAAATGTCCGTGCTTTCCGCACTTAAAACATGTGTCTTTATTATATTTTCCCTTATTTTGCGGATTCTGATTTTTTACTTGACCGCTATGAGGTGATGTCACTTTTTCTTCTGAGCTGGCCGCATTTATGGCCTCCTGTAGAGTTCCATAGTTCCGCGAGCGAATTATTACTCTTATTTCGCTCTTTAACTCTATCTGGAATTGTTGTAACGCCTGCTCTTTGATTGTTCTCATAATAATGCGTTTTTCTTCAATGGTGTGTCCTCTACCTTCCACCATGGCCCCATACAATTCTATGGCGATGTGATTCACACGTTGGCCGTACGTTTGCGCACTTCTGCCATTTTTTTGCCTCAATGTGTTAAAATCTATCTGCAACTAAGTAACACTTTTTTTTGCAGCATAAGTGTTCTCAACTTCTTCCTTTAACTGTTGAAAATTGCAGATATTCTTTGTTTCAAAATCTAACAAAGCCTGACCTCGCAACTTTGTACATAATACTGCTTGTAACAAAGCAGGTTCATCAAACGGGCTAACAACTCCCGCTGCGTATTCACACGCGTTCAGAAATTCGCGTATTTGTTCAGCTGATTTCCCGTCAAACGCCGGTATTAGATTCACCGCGTCTTTTAATTGTAGCTGACTCCTGTTTACTACGTGGTTTCGGATGTCATCATCCGTCCGTCCGTACGTGATATCGAGTTGCTTGTCACATCCGTGGACTTAGATGTTTAAGTACTTATTGTATCGAGTTTTCTTCTCTTTTTCTTTTTCAGTTTTACTTTGTTACAGTAGTCGGTAAGTTACCAGCCTTGAACATATACCATGGTCGGTAATATACCATGGTCGGTAATGTACCATGGTCGGTAATTTACCATTGTCGATAATATACCATGGTCGGTATTGTACCATGGTCGGTAATATACCATGGTCGGTAATGTACCATGGTCGGTAATGTACTATGGTCAATAAAATATCATGGTCGGTAATGTACCATGGTCGGTAACGTACCATGGTCGGTAATGTACCATGGTCGGTAACGTACCATGGTCGGTAATGTACCATGGTCGGTAATATATCATGGTTGGTAATATACCGTTATTGCAGCGATATGTTGTTGTTAAAAGAATTGTAATAGCGCATTAATTAAGGAAAATACCGTATATACGATTATTATTATTATATG
>NW_018021565.1:50308-60058 GCF_002006095.1 Pseudomyrmex gracilis
GTGTGGGTAGAGCACCTGTTTTGCGCATTCTTTCTTCGCGTAGCTCCCCCATTTGCCTACCTAACGCGTCTACACGTGCTTCCATTGCTCCTAATGTCCGCAAGACCTGACGTAGGACTTCCTCGGTGGCGTCATGACTCGGCCTACCCGACCCTGGCTCCCCCGCGGACCCCGCTTCACGATCTCCGACTAGCTCGTGTTGCATTTGCGTTATTTCTCTGTCTACCGCGTCCTGGGCTCGTCTAACATTTTCTATGTCCAGAGCCCGTTTTGTGCTATCTAAATCTGACGCAAGGTTATTTCCGCCCGCCTGGAACATTTCGCTTTGGTTCAAAGAAGTAGGTTCGTTATTACCGTCTTCCCCCTTCAACAAGTTTCCAGCGATACTTCGGTCTATTTCTATTTCGAACTCTCTTTCAATAGTTTCGTCGGATGTGATTCCGTGTCACCTTCGAATCTCAACCGGCGCCTATACGTATGTGCCTCTATTTTCGCCGGAGCAGTTCGCGGTTCCGGTGTCGATATTAAATTTTTATTTGTTCGATATTCATGAGCCGAGTTCCAGTCGCGTTTTTCCGGGCAACCTTTTTACCGGTTTTCGGACATTTACAAAACGTTATTACAAATTTTTCGACTTACGCTAGCGCTCTCATTTCCTCGCCTGCTGAGTGTTGTTTTGCGTAATGCTGATGTCTATGTAGGTCGTTGGCTTCTATGTCGCCGCCGCTGCTGCTGACGCTGCTATTGCCGCTGTACGCTGCCGCTGTCTGCTGCCGCTGTACGCTGCTGCTGTACGCTGCCGCTTTGGTTGCCGCTTTTGATGTCGCTCTTTTTGCCGAATTTTCCTTTTCTTCTACCGGTCCTTTTATGCGTCCAGGATGGTGGTTCCTTTGTTGACACTTTTCTCGGAGTACTTGCAGAGAAATTTACTTCTTTTTCTTGTCTCCTTTTTATTTCTTTCTGCTGCTTCTACTCCGCTTGTAACACGGCTCACTTTACTACTGCGGTAGGTCAGTTTCGTGCGTAACCCGAGATCGTGAGCGTTGAACAGTGATTCTCTATAAACTTTTTTGCACCACTTGCCAGTATTATTAATTCTGTTATTTCTTTGTTTCAGGTGCTGAGAACCCGTTTTACTTTACCCGGGATTTAAGATTACTTATTTTGTACTTATTATTCTTTAGAATATATTTCTTTTATATTCTACTTTGATAGTTTTCTTTTTTTTCTTCTCACCAGTAATCCTTTACGTCCTTGTCGTTTCTTCCACAATCCAACCAGAATCTTCTTTGTACTAAATACTGATACGATCCCGCCTCGGTAGATGGTTTTTAATCCCACCGCTGCCACCAAAATTTGTTGTGATTAGGAAGATGAAGGACTTCGGTAAAGAATAAGAATCTTGTAATAGTAACAGGCGTAGGTTATTACTATTTTCAGTACAGTTAACGCACGCTTTTACACTGGCACTTAGCCGTTGCTATACTGCGGTAAACTCTCCGGATGGACTCGGAGCCACACAGTATTCAACAGCTACTCACGATCTGTCTGTCGTTGCTTGCGACCGATCTTTTAAAAGAATCGATCGTGTCCACTCAGCAACTCAGCGACCTAATTGCTACTGCACGTATGCCGCTGACGTTGCGTGCTGCGTCTGTATTCTACTTAATACTACGTTTAAGAAGCAGATTTTATTTACGAAGAAATGCTGCTTGTTAGCTACCTTTTTAAAACAAATTCGGGTCAATTGAGCAATGACGCGTACCTCCCGCAATTGCTCAATGGCCCGTACAAAACTAAACTAAACTTCACTAACTTTTATAACAATATACACGTGGTATACTTTCTTTACATACACGTGGACTTTTGTTCATTATATTGTCTCGAATATCTTGAGGATCTATGTAGTTCTCAAACTTTTCTATGTCTCTGTTCTCACTTTGAATATCTGGACTGTTTTTTATAGTATTTTCAGTACTTACAACCTGAAAATCAACAAAATTGTCAAAATTTTCTATGTACTTACTTTGATTATTTTCAGTGGTGTTTTCAGCACTTCCGACTTTAGCTTCAATAAAGGTCTTAGGAATTTCCTTATATATATCTACAAATTTTTCTATATTTTCAATAATTACATCCTGAGATTCTACAAAATTGTCAGGACTTTCTATTAGTTCTAAGTGACATTTATATTCACTTAGAACACTTTCTATAGTATTATCTGTATTTACTATTTCTGATTTTATAGAAGTAACAATTTTTTTATCTACATATTCAATTACAGAATCAATAATTACATCCTGAGATTATACAAAGTTATCAGGATTTTCTGTTCAGGTATCTGAAATGCATTCAATTACATCAATAAATTTAGTATTTGTACTATTTATTTTGATAATCTCCTGTAATTTTTTTTGCTTTTGTCGCCTAAAAAAACCAAATTATTATTAGTTACAACATTTTTTTATCGAAATATATCTAAAAATAATATTTTAAAAAATAAAAATAAAACACAAAATTATGTTCTGCTATAATTTTATATATATATATTATATATATATATATATACACATATAAAATTATAGCAGATATGTGTATATACAGAGTGAGTCATCTGAATCTATCACCTCCAATAACTCGTTTCTGTGGCCAGGAATCGAAAAAAGTTTCATATAAAAGTTGTAGGGTTTTGAGGGGGAACCAAAATGGCGTACCTTTCAACTTTTGATTTTGACCGAAAGTGGGTTACTTCAACCGGAAGTGGTTTTTTTTTAATGGAAACCCCCCTTTTTGACACCGGAAAATGAAAAAGCGGAAAATTTTCCGTTCAGATATAACCTTGGCTGTTTTAAAATTTTCACGATGGCAAACGAAGATGACAGACAAAAATTTTAGTCAACCGATTTGCACCAAATTAAATTTACAAGGGTTTTTGGGGTTGCTGATCACAAATCTGAAGTCAGATTTGCAAAATTCAAAATAGCGGATCCAAGATGGCGGACCAAGATGGCGGACGAAATTTTTAGCCAAAATTAATACAAATTACTACTCTTAGCTACCCAGGAACAACGGCGTGGACGTGGTACTTTTTTGTTCCCTTTGGGATGCTTTATTTACGTGAGTCCCTTTGCCTCTCACTATCGGGGTGCTTTATTCACGTGAGTCCCCTTGCCTCTCACTATCGGTGTGCTTTATTTAATTAATTTGTAACTTCAAACAGTTAATTCGCTAAGTAGTACACTTAGCAAATTAACTGTTCGATATTCCGTCCATTTTCTTGAATGCATAGGTTGATACCATCATGAATATGATGTTAATGATAATCGTGTTATAACCCTACCACCTCCCGTGTACAAAATTTGGTGAAAATCGGTTGACTTTCAGACATTCATAGTTATGCGCGACTAGTTTGTATGTAGCTCTTCCGCTAGGTTGCTATGACCATGACTATCATCCTGCAATCATAAAGCAGACGTGAATGCTTAAATAGCAACGTTATCTCCGCTTATTTGTATCTATTAAGAAATCAGTACTTTTAGAACTCAGGTAATTTCTTAATTCATCTTTAATATGACAGCCTATTCAGTACACAAAATCGTGGACATGATCAAAATATTGGGGGAATGTAGGAATAATTTTTCGAGAGCTGAACGTCTGTATGTTCAACGTTATCCTGATAGAAGGCATCCAACTAGGGTAACCATTAAAACCCTTACGCAGAGAGCAAGTGATGGGTCTATGGTTCGCCGATCACGACATCATGAATATGATTTTAATGATAATCGTGTTATAACCATTTTAGCGAAAATTTATCTCGATTGTCTTATTAGCACTTGTCAAATCGAAAGAGAAATTAGCATACCTCAGCAAACAGTTGCAAGAATATTAAAGGCAAGAAAATTTTATGCATATCACAAAACGTTGACACAACATTTGAATTTTAATGATTACTTACTTTGTGTAAATTTTTGTAAATGGGCTCTGCAAATGATCCAACAAGATGAAAATTTTTTCCGGTACGTACTCTTTTCGGATGAGGCACCTTTCAGTAACAATGGAACTGTAAATAGACATAANTGTCACTACTGGTCCGATGTAAATCCTTATTGGTTTTGTTCAACTAATTTCCAAAATCGTTGGTCTTTAATGTTCTGGTGTGGCATCGTAAATGGCTATTTAATAGGTCTTTATTTTTTGGAAGAAAACGTTAACGGACATAACGTTTTGCAGTTTCTTTGAGACGATTTACCGCAACTATTGAAAAACGTTGATTTATTCACCAAAGAACGGATGTGGCTTTAATTGGATGGTGCGCCAGCACATTATTCAAATATTGTAAACAATTATTTGAATAACCGATACAATGGTAGGTAGATTGGAAAATTGGGCGCAGTCGCGTGGCCTCCTCGTTCGCCAGATTTAACTTCTCCCGATTTTTTCTTGTAGGGAATGCTGAAAAATATTGTCTATAGCGAAAAACCAACAAGCAAGGAGAATATGAAGGAACGTATTTGGACTGCTTGTGCCGCATTATCTCAAGAAATTCTTTTGAGAACAGTCACATCATTCAGAAGGCGTATCAACCTATGCATTCAAGAAAATGGACGGCATTTCAAACAGTTAATTTGCTAAGTGTACTACTTAGCAAATTAACTGTTTGAAGTTACAAATTAACTAAATAAAGCACCCCGATAGTGAGAGGCAAGGGGACTCACGTAAATAAAGCACCCCGATATTGAGAGGCAAAGGGACTCACGTAAATAAAGCACCCCGATAGTGAGAGGCAAAGAGACTCACGTAAATAAAGCACCCCGATAGTGAGTGGCAAAGGGACTCACGTAAATAAAGCACCTCAAAGGGAACAAAATCTACCACGTCCACGCCGTTGTTCCTGGGTAGTGCTAAGAATAGTAATTTCTATTAATTTTGGCTAAAAATTTTGTCCGCCATTTTGGTCTGCCATCTTGGATTCGCCATTTTGAATTTTGCAAATCTGACTTCAGATTCGTGATCAGCAACCCCAAAAACCTTCGTAAACTTAATTTGGTGCAAATCGGTTGATTAAACTTTTTGTCCGCCAATTTCGTTTGCCATCTTGAAAATTTTAAAACAGCCAAGATTATATCTAAACGTAAAATTTTCCGCTTTTTTATTTTCCGGTGTCAAAAAGGGGGGTTTCCATTTTAAAAAAACCACTTCCGGTTTAAGTAACCCACTTTCTGTCAAAATCAAAAGTTGAAAGGTACGCCATTTTGGTTCCCCCTCGAAACCCTACAACTTTTATATAAAATTTTTTTGATTTCTGGCCACACAAACAAGTTTTTGGAGGTGATATATTCAGATGACTCACTCTGTATATATATTTACAAGGTGTCTGCTAATTACATATCACCGCTCGTAGGCAGGTAGAAGGAATTATTCTGAGTCAAAAAATCCTGAACCTATTTTTTTCTCTTACATATGACAAAGAAGTAATTATTGAATAAAGTAAGCTAATCAGCGCCGACCTTTAACCGAACGCACGTCAGAGAGCCGCGCGGAACCGCTCACGCACATTAGGCGCATGGTTCACTGACGTGCGTTCAGCTGAAGGTCGCCGGTAATTGGCTTACTTTATTCAATAATTACTCCTTTATCATATGTAATAGAAAAAAATGGTTCAAGACTTTTTGATTCAGAAAAATTCCTTTTACCTGCTTACAAGCGGTGATACAGTAATTACCAGACACCCTGTATATATATATAGGAAAGCAGTTAAAACAAATCACTTGATAAACTTAGACAATATTAGTTTTATAGAAAAATGTTGTAGACAAAAGTTATATAGTTTTGAGGAGAAATTATTATGACTATTAATTTAATTGTAGATGTAGCACCACTTTCGAGATTTTATTATGGCGGCCATTTTTATTAATTAAAGATGCGGTCATTTTTTTTATAGAAGTCGACATTTTCTTGAAAAAAATGTGACAATGAGAACAAATACAACGATTTTATTTCTTAAATTAATAATTTTTCACAAAGTTACAGCGTTCCAAAGTTTACGCACATACACCAAAACAGGATATCTGCAAATATTTTGCTTCCTTGTAATGGTGTGTGTGCGTGCACGTAAACTTTAAGAAGCTGAAACTCTGTGAACAATAATCCAAAACCAAAACCTTGTATTTGTCTCATTGCCAGCTACAACTTTTGTTTAAAAAAAAGAAAATAATGATGCCATTTACTATTGCATTAAAATTTAAATGATAATGCCTCATTATTTTTCTCCCTCAAACTTATAAAACCTTTGTCTTCTACATTGTTCTATAAAACTTATATCTTCCGAGTTATTCAGGTCGCTTGTACCTGCCTCATCTGTATGCAGAGTATCCGGAAAATTGCTGGCAATACTTTGAGAAGTGATTGGAAATCCAAAAACAAAATTTATATAAACACAGGTCCGGAAATAAGTCGTTTTTGAGTTATAGCCACTTTTATGTTTATAAATCGTAATCTTTTTCATAATCATAATTTATTTTATTGTTTTAAATGAATAACTTTATTTTGGACTATTTCAATAGAAGATTAAGAACTTGCATTAGTGCTAAAGGTGGTCATTTTGAACACATAAAAAGGAATTTACATCGAATTAGACATGATGGCCAAAATGACCACCTTTAGCATGAATGCTGATCCTTCCCGAGTAGAAAATCAAACACGGCCCTAAGAAAGGCGCGTTAGGTTTTGTCCTGTTGCCTGATAAGGTCTTGTTAAAACAGACTGACAGCGCCCTGATCAAAAATGTAACGTTGTGTTACATATGGCCCTGATAGCAGGTTTCTGACCGGGCTTTAGTACGGCGGATCCTTTACAAGCCTTATTATTTTTATAACCTCTGATAGGAGACTGTAAAGAGAAGAAGATTTGTGGATTAATATTAGCCTAACAGTTTTCTTGACTTGCACTTCCAGATTTATCAGAGGTTTTTTCACTTCCATCCAAATTTTCTATTGATGAACAGTTTTGACTAGCGGTAGATGTCAATGGTTTTGATATTGAATAANCCTCATCTAAAATCAAATGTTTTATAAATGTATATACTCATAAGTANTATGTATAGTATATATATGTACAGACGGCGTCATTAATTTGAAGAATAGGCGCGGGGTTTGGAGGGCAAGCGGGGCGGTTGCTAAATACTACGTCGTTATGGACACCCGATTGCTACTAGTTAGTTACTACGGCGCCCGTTGGCGCTACGAGCAACCGCCCCGCTTGCCCTCCGATCCCCGCCCCTATTCTTCGAATTAATGACGCCGTCTGTACGTCTATGTAAATGTTAACTATGAATAATATTAATGCAAAATCTAAACAGCGCACTACTTGGTCCTAAATAATACTTTTGCGTTACCTTGGACGTGAAAATAATCTTTAGGTAATTTAGATTTTCAAACCTGGATTTTTTGAATATATATATATATATATATATATATATATATATATATATATTCAGATCTAAACGGATTCAAAATATCTGGATATTGGAATATATATATATATATATATATATATATATATATTTGTTCAGATATCCGGATATATATATACACATATACATTTCTATATAATAGTAATTTAACCTACAAATAATTACCTACATTTTTTAAACTACAAATAATGTAGTGTACGTGCCTTTTTTCCGAATCGCACAAAATCTTTGAACACGTATTCGTGTTAATTTTCTAATTTTTTCCGCACGATCCATTATTTTTTATTTCACTTCACACAACAGTATAAAAATTGCAATTTCACAACGAAGTTTTTTAACTCTCAATGATTCTTATTTTAATAAAATGTGCACATGCGCAAATTCAATAGATAATTTTAGAAAAAACTCAATCAAGACCGCATAAGGATTTTCTCAATGAAGCGCTAATAGAGCAGCCCTCATTGTGGCGCTGACAGAAGGGCCACACAAATCAAATAATACGGTAACCCTGATGTAGACACTATCAGCACCAGATCAGGTTTTCTAAAATAAGGCAAACCATGACATTACCTGAGCCCGGAGCAAAATGCAGGCAAACCTTAATCATTTTCTACTCGGGTTATTCTTCTATCACAATCGTCAAAAATAAAGTTATTTATGTTAAAATAACAGTTATTTGTTAAAACACAATAAATTATAATTAAGAACAAAAAAAATAATAAATAAATTATAATTACGAACAAAATTACAATTTTTAAACATAAAAGTAGGTATAACTCGGAAACGACTTCTTTCCGGATCTGCTTCCTGTTATATAAATTTTCTTTTTGGATTCTCAATCACTTTCCAAAGTATTGGCAGCAATTTTTCGGATACTCAGTACATACAGAAAGTCCCATTTAAGTTGACACAGCGAAAACTTTTATAGACAACTGATTTTTAAAAAATAAGCTGGCACGTTTTGTAGTATTTTGCATAAAGGATTCAAATAGTACTATTTTTTTATGTGTGAGTGTTTGCAAGGTCATTTCAAAGTCAGTTTATTTTTGGTATCGTTTATCTATATTTTTTTTGGCATCGTAGTCTACGTAAAACAACGCAAACGTTTGTCTAAAACATTTTGTTGCAAAATTTTTTTTCTACATATTACGAGAAACATTTAAATTATGAATTGTATAAGTACTCAAAATTAAAACGACCGACGTGATAGATATCTTTTTTTGAGATACCGCAAAGCATACAATGTAACTTTTTCAATGTTTCGTCTTAATTCACTGTTATAAAAATCATTTCAATTTTTTGAAATATTTAACAGTTGCAGAAAAAATTGAAATAATTTTTTTTCTAGCAAATAAAGACAAAACAGTAAAAAAAACTGTTAATTTATATGCTTTACGATATCTTAAAAGAAGATATTCATTGCGTTTAATGTTTCATTGTATAGTTATACATTTTCTACTGCTAACGTTTCTCTGAATATCTTAAAAAAACAGAAGATCTGCAACAAATTGTTTCAGACAAAACTTGTGCGTTGTTTTACGTAGAATATAATTCCAAAATAAAAAATATAGGTTTACCATACAAAATAAAACAAACTAATTTTGAAATAATTTGCAAACACTCACGCATTACAATATAATAGTGCCACTTGAATCCTCACTCTAAATACTACAAGACGTCAGCTTCTTTTTTTTAATCAATTGTCACTAAAATTTTTCGCTGTGTTACCTTAAATGGGACACTTTATATACATAAACATTTTTATGTGTGTGTGTGTGTTGTTTGCTTGTGTGATAATGTGAGAGAATGGATGTGTGTGTGAGTGTGTACCTTTTTATGCATTTACGCATACTTTCTTTTTTGTGTACAAGTTTTTACATTTAGTAACAGTTTTTCGTTTTTCACTGATGTTAGTATATTTCTGCATAATTTATCGTCTTTAGAAAAAAATAACTGTCTTGAAACATACTAACACTTTATATGTTACATTCATTTGTATTATATTTTTTCTTTTATGTGTTGCTATATATTAATATTAATTGTAGTAATAGTTTTGTATTCTATAGAATTAATAATTTATTTATTACAGTATGAGTAATTACGTAACGTACAAATTTTGTTATTACAAGATAAAATTTTTTTGTTCTATTATTTGTTATTATATTGTTACGTCCGCAGTGGCGGTTCAGCTCTGTCGCCGGTCTCCGCGATTCGCACTCACACCCGCGGCCAAGAAAGGACGCGGTTTCTCGTTAAAGAACTTTATTACAACTCGAAAT
>NW_018021566.1:0-781 GCF_002006095.1 Pseudomyrmex gracilis
GAAGCGAGAGATCGTCGCCGATTGGCGATCTCGGAAGTCGCCCGACCGACTAATTAACAAATAGGAACCAGCAAGGCTCAACTGAGTTCCCGATTGGAAGAGTCCTCGCTTACTAAAACAGTATATAAGCCAGGGCTCTCGGAATCGGAAACTCAAAAAGAACCGCGCCGCATATCCGAAAAGAACTGCGCCGCATATCCGAAAAGAACCGCGCCGCATATCCAAAAAGAGCCGCAGATCAGTGAGTAAATTAGTGAGTGCCAGTGAGTGCGGAGAGCGAGATCACAGAGAGATCAACACCAGCGACCTGCAACCCCGAGCTATTCCAGTGCCGCACCGGCCTCAACCGAGAATCAACGCCACAAGAAACAGCAAGTAGTGAGTCCACACCATTATATATACGGAGGTTCCACTTCTCGCAAAACCAAAAAACGGACATCGCGATTGATTTTTTTTTTGAGATATCGAGAACGAATAAATTAAACAAATCTACAAAATTTTCGGAAGGGCTACTCGCGGTGTGTAACCGTCTTGGGTGGCAGCCGAAATTTTGGAAGGGCTACTCGCGGTGTATAACCGTCTCGAGTGGCAGCCGAAATTTTGGAAGGGCTACTCGCGGTGTATGACCGTCTCGGGTGGCAGCCGAAATTTTGGAAAGACTACTCGCGGTGTATGACCGTCTCGGATGGCAGCCGAAGTTTTGGAAGGGCTACTCGCGGTGTATGACCGTCTCGGGTGGCAGCCGAAGTTTTGGAAGGGCTACTCGCGGTGTATGACCGTC
>NW_018021566.1:945-3755 GCF_002006095.1 Pseudomyrmex gracilis
AAGTTTTGGAAGGGCTACTCGCGGTGTATGACCGTCTCGGGTGGCAGCCGAAGTTTTGGAAGGGCTACTCGCGATGTATGACCGTCTCGGGTGGCAGCCGAAGTTTTTTCTTTTCTTTATCTTCTTCCTTAAACCACGCGGTAAACAAAGCTCGATATCTCTGAAAACGCTCGCGAAGCCAATCAATAAAAAAACAATAACATAAATTGTAATCGCATAAAATCATTTAAGTGGAACCCCGGCAGAGAATTTTGCGAGCGGGTAAAAAGGCCCAGCGCTACCGACGCAACGCAAAATTGCGACAAGCGGCAGCGCTCGCGCAAGACNAAGCGGAGCCGACCAGGCCCGTTGACGCCACCTTCCCCTCGCTCTCCTTCCCCCGAACCATCAACATCCAGAACCGAACCCGTAGATGATGAATCCTCCGACTCAACCCGCTCAACCACTCCTCCGCTCGATCCTAAATTTCAACATTTCCTCCGATTAGCCTCCACCTATAAAAAAGCGAATCCGGAAAGAATCCCCTTTGTCCTTGACCCTCTGACTACAGATCTTTCCGAAATCTTCCGGATAATAACTACCACTCCAGCTAGAAAACTCGTTCCAGTCAAGTTTCCCTACATAGATGATATCCGCCTAGTTCTCGTCCACCATTTCTATACAATGTTCCCTCCAAGTTCCGCAAAAATCCAAGAAATTATAGAAATCGACCTCGAATAATTTCTATCACGAATCGGCGTTTTAAATATGCTACCGACACAATTACACCTGTAAAATCCCGCCGGAGGCCCCTCACACACGTATCGCGTCACGCATACACTCATATATATATATGTATTTCCCCTCTCTAGCCTCCGAGCGATGACCCCCCTGTTTAATGTACAATTCGCGATATCACATTCGTCTACACGAACACACACCTAAAATTGTAAATCCATAAAATGAATAAATTAATATTATACGTAGTATAATTTCTCCATTTAATTAAGACGACCTCTCATCATTCCACATCCTCAATTGATCGCACGGTTTCGTCCTTAGTCCGTGGAGTTAATTCTCCAGACTTGAAAAGAGACCAACGAGTGAGTGTTCGTAAGACAGAGTAAGATCGGCGTACGCCGTTGACTTGTCGACGAACGTAAGCAAACTCGCTCGACTCCGTTGCAGCGGGATCGCCAACCTGCTGTGCAAAGATAGACAGAGAAACGACAGCTCTCTGTTACTCCACCATAGCCCGACCGTAACCGTGGGCCAGGACGTAACATAATATATGGTTGGCTTTAAATCAGTTGTCACTTAATATAAAAAAGACAGTTTTTATAACTTTTGGAAACTACTGTGATAGTATATACCAAAGAGCGTGAGTGTTATAAATGGCATGGCAATTAAGAGAGTGATTGATACTAGGTATCTAGGTTTGCAAATAGATTATAGAATGACATGGAGAAAACATGTAGACTTTTCTATTAATAAGATTAAATATTTGGTTTTTGTTTTTAAAAAGTTATCTAGAATTATGGATACAAGGACTTTGTTGGTTATCTATCATGCTCTGTTTCATAGCGTAACCACTTATGGTATAGTTGCTTGAGAAGGTGCCTATGATAATGTTAGAAGAATCGTAATTATGCAAAGTAGAGTTCTTACAATAGTTTTGAAGGGCTCAATTTTTTCTAAAAAGCCGCTAAATGTAAAATAAGCATTTTTGTTAAAATCTTTATGTTTTCATTATGATGATCTCAAAAACATTTATGTAAACTCTTTCTCCACTACTAGGAATAAGAGCATTAAAATGCCGAATATTTCGAAAAATATTAGTAGCAAGAGTAGTTACATAACAGCAATCAGAACTTTTAATAAACTACCTAATCATATGAAAGTTTTGAATTTCAATAAAGTAACGATTAAAAAGAAATCAAAATGCTGGCTAGAAACTGCTGCCATTAACTGAATTTTCGAGTTTTTTTTAACGTGTACGGTTAATATATGGCTAAATAGGTCCCTAGTTGTGGTGAAAGATGTGGAAAGACGGTAAATGTACAGAATAGGGGAGCCCCCTCCGATCGGCTTCTTGTTTTGATATATTGTAAATATGACCTTCCTGAGTACGTTTCTAAAAGTTTTAGCCGTCGCTCATTGTTTATAAAAAACTTATGAACAAAAAAAGTTTCATGAATAAACTATCGTTTTTCGACACCGTGTACATTTTTCGTGTGTTGTAAGCATGTAGGCAGGGGGGGCTGCGCCCCTCTGCACCCCCCCTAAAAAATCTAACCTAACCCTAACCTAAACTCTTCTTTCTGCATTTTCCGTCGCAAAATTTTTATTCATTTCTATTGATATTGTAGTAACATAGATTACCATAGTGAAAATTTTTTGCGGGGGAATGCAGAAAAAAGAATTTAGGTTAGGGTTAGGTTAGAATTTTAGAGGGGGTGCAGGGGGGCGCAGCCCCCCTGCCTACACGCTTACAACAAAGAAATTAAAACACATCGTACTTCGACTTTTTTATCACTCAAAAAATTCCACAAAAAATCAAAATTGTGTGTAAGATTTAGAAATTCATGAAAACGCATGGTGAAAATTTCCAAAATCTAACCGTGTACGACAGAACTCTATTACACACTGAGCGAAAAGACGAATACGAACGAAGGAATCAAAACAAAATAGAAAGTTTTGCGATATGCTATATATACACACATTGTTGGCAACATAAACATTACTCATTTCCTTCTGAAATGTACACGGTGTCGGAGAAAATTGGTTTATTCATGAAACTTTTTCTGTTTATAACTTTTTTATAAACAATG
>NW_018021566.1:3780-5003 GCF_002006095.1 Pseudomyrmex gracilis
TAACTTTTTTATAAACAATGAGCGACGGCTAAAAGCTTCATATTGTTACTCAGGAAGGTAATCTTAATAACATATGTGAAAAAAAAGCCGATCGGAGGGGGCTCCCCTATTCTGTACATTTACCGGAAAGACAGCTCGTGTCGTATATAATAATGTTGATATTTTTCAGTTTCTTAAAAAATTTTTTTTTTTCTGATTATCTTTTTTATTTGTTATTTTTTCTGGGTTTTTTTTAGCTGTTACATAATTTTGTAATTTAGCAACCTGCCTATGTACAGGTAACTTGGTTTATCTCTATAAAACTTACAATGTTGTAAATATGGGGCTGATCAAATACAAATAAATAAATAAATATATAATCAAGAAGCACGGTAGTGCCTCGCGCCAAGTTCACGCGCGCGCAGTGCGCCCGAACTGTGCGAGGCACACCGTACCTCTATATACGCGAAAATGAAGAATTTTAGGAGTGAGGGAAAATTCAATCAGCAATATCTTAATACTGACTGAACCGACCGGCATTATTCTAGTCTCAATCAATTCAGGTAAAAAAGCAGAAAAGAAAAATATTAATGTGTTTTTTTTTTGTCCAAGGCTTGTTTTCGACGCTGTTTACAGAAAACGTTTTGACTTGTAATTTTTCACGTTTTCTGACTAGAAAGGCAAGTGGTGGGAAAAAACGACCAGCTAGGTGGTGGGGAAAAACGACCAGCTAGGTGGTGGGGAAAAACGACCGGCTAGGTAGTAGAAAAAAACGACCAGCTAGGTGGTGGGGAACTGTCAGTTTATTTGTGGTGTAAAAAATGGTGGCAATATACATGCGTCTACACTGTAAGAGAGAGTGAAAAAGAGTGAAAAAGAAAGAGAGAGAGAGTGCAAGAAAGAGTGAGAGAGAGTAGGATAGAACATGAGAAAGAGTGAGAGAGTGAAAAAGAGTGCGAGAGAGAGTGAGAGAGAGTGAGAGTGACCACAAAAGAGTGCAAAAAAGAGTGAGAGAGAATGCGAGAAAGAGTGAAAAAGAGTAGGATAGAAAATGAGAAAGAGTGACAGAGTGTGAGAAAGTGTCTTATAGAGTGCGAGAGAGAGTAAAAGAGAGTGAGAAAGAGTGCAAAAAAAACTGAGAGAGAGTGGGAGAGAGAAAGAAACAGTTTAAGAGTGCGAGAGACAGTGAGAGAGTGAGAGAGAATAAAAAAAAGTGGAAAAAAGAGTGTGAGAGAGTGCGAGAA
>NW_018021566.1:5203-10913 GCF_002006095.1 Pseudomyrmex gracilis
CAGTTTAAGAGTGCGAGAGACAGTGAGAGAGTGAGAGAGAATAAAAAAAAGTGGAAAAAAGAGTGTGAGAGAGTGCGAGAAAGAGTGAGAGAGAGAGTAAGATAGAAAAAGAGAAAGAATGGGAAAGTGTGAGAGAAAGTGTTATAGAATGCGAGAGAGAGTAAGAGAGAGTAAGAAAAAGTGCGAAAGAGACTGAGAGAGAGTGAGACAAAGAGAAAGAAAGTGTAAGAGTGTGAGAAAGAATGAAAGAGAGTGAGAGAGAATAAGAAAAAATAGAAAAAAGAGTGAGAGAGAGTGCGAGAAAGAGTAAGAGAAAGTGCAAGAAAGAGTGAGAGAGAGTAGGATAGAAAATAAGAAAAAGAGGGAGAATGTGAGAGAGAGTGTAATAGAGTGCGAGAGAGAGTAAGAAAGAGTGATAAAGAGTGCGAGAGAAACTGAGAAAGTGTGAGAGAGAGAGGGAGAGAGCAAATGTAAATGTGCGAGAGAGAGTAAAAGTGAGGAAGAGTGCGAGAGAGACTGAGAGAGAAAGAGAGAGAAAGAGAAAGTGTAAGAGTGCGAAAACGAGTGAGAGTGAGAGAGAATAAAAGAGTGGAAAAAAGAGTGAAAAAGAGTGTGAAAGAGAGTGTTATAGAGTGCGAGAAAGAGTAAGAGAAAACGAGAAAAAACGCGAGAGAAACTGAGAGAGAGTTAGAGAGAGAGGAAAAGTGTAAGAATGCAAGAGAGAGTGACAGAAACTGAAAAAAACCAAAAAAAAGTGCAAAAAAAAAGTGAGAGAATGCGAGAAGGGGTGAGAGAAAAAGAGCGAAAAAGAGTAAGAGAGAATGCGAGAAAGAGTGAGAGAGAGTAGGATAGAAAATGAGAAAGAGTGAGAGAAGTGAGAGAGTGTGTTATAGAGTGCGAGAGAAAGTGAAATAGAGTGAGAAAAAGTGCGAGAGAGACTGAGAGAAAGTGAGAGAGAAAGAGAAAAAGTATAAGAGTGAAAGAGAGAGTGAGAAAGAGTGAGGGAAAATAAAAAAGAGTAAAAAAAAGAGTAAAAGAGTGTGCGAGAAAGTAAGATAGAAAAAAAGAAAGAGTGGGAGAGTGTAAGAAAGAGTGTTATAGAGTGCGAGAGACAGTAAGAGAGAGTGAGAAAAAGTGCAAGAGATACAGAGAGAGAGTGAGAGAGAGAAAGAAAGAAAGTGAGAGTGACCACGAAAGAGTGCAAAAAAGAGTGAGAAAGAGTGCGAGAAAGAGTGAGAGAGAGTGCGAGAAAGAGTGAGAGAAAGTAGGATAGCAAATAAGAAAGAGGGAGAGTGTGAGAGAAAGTGTAATAGAGTGCAAGAGAGAATAAGAAAGAGTGAGAAAGAGTGCGAGAGAAACTGAGAGAGTGTGAGAGAGAGAGAAAGAGAGAGAAAATGTAAATGTGCGAGAGAGAGTGAGAAAGAGTGCGAGAGAGACTGAGAGAAAGAGAGAAAAAGAAAGTGTAAGAGTGCAAAAACGAGTGAGAGTGAAAGAGAATAAAAGAGTGAAAAAAAAGAGTGAAAAAAAATGTGAGAGAGAGTGTTATAGAGTGCAAGAGAGAGAGAGAGAGAGAAAGTGAAAGAGACTACAAACGAGTGCAAAAAAGTGAGAGAAAGTGCGAGAAGGAGTGAGAGAGAGAGAGAGAGAGAGAGCGAGAAAGAGTGAGAGAGAGTAGGATAGAAAATGAGAAAGAGTGAAAGAAGTGAAAGAGTGTGTTATAGAGTGCGAGAAAAAATAAGAGAGAATGAGAAAAAGTGCGAGAGAGACTGAGAGAAAGTGAGAGAGAAAGAGAAAAAGTGTAAGAGTAAAAGAGAGAGTGAAAGAGAGTGAAGGAGAATAAAAAAGGGTGGAAAAAAGAGTAAAAGAAAGTGCGAGAAAATAAGATAAAAAAAGAGAAAGAGTGGGAGAGTGTGAGAGAGAGTGGTATAGAGTGCCAGAGAGAGTAAGAGAGAATGAGAAAAAATGCGAGAGAGACTGAGAGAGAGTTAAAGAGAGAGAGAGAAAGTGTAAGAGTGCAAGAGAGAGTGAAAGAAACTGAAAGAGACCAAAAAAGAGTGCAAAAAAAAGTGAGAGAGAGTGCGAGAAGAAGTGAGTGAAAGAGAGCAAGAAAGAGTAAGAGAGAATGCAAGAAAGAATAAAAGAAAATAGGATAAAAAATAAGAAAAAATGAGAGAAGTGAGAGAGTGTGTTATAGAGTGCGAGAGAGAGTAAGAGAGAGTGAGAAAAAGTGCGAGAGAGACTGAGAGAAAATGAGAGAGAAAGAGAAAAAGTGTAAGAGTGAAAGAGACAGTGAGAGATAGTGAGGGAGAATAAAAAAGAGTGGAAAAAAGAGTAAGAGAGAGTGCAAGAAAGTAAGATAGAACAAGAGAAAAAGTGGGAGAGTGTGATAGAGAGTGTTATAGAGTGCGAGAGAAAGTAAGAAAAAGTGAGAAAAAGTGCAAGAGATACAGAGAGAGAGTGAGAGAGAGAAAGAGAGATAGTGAGAAAGACCACGAAAGAGTGCAAGAAAGAGTGAGAGAGAGTGCGAGAAAAAGTGAGAGAGAGTGCGAGAAAGAGTGAGAGAGAGTAAGATAGAAAATAAGAAAGAGAGGGAGAGTGTGAGAGAGAGTGTAATAGAGTGCGAGAGAGAGTAAGAGAAAGTGAGAAAGAGTGCGAAAAAAACTGAGAGAGTGTGAGAGAGAGAGAGAGAAAATGTAAATGTGCAAGAGAAAGTAAGAGAGAATGAGAAAGAGTGCGAGAGAGACTGAGAGAGAGAGAGAAAGAAAAAGTGTAAGATTGCGAAAACGAGTGAGAGTGAGAGAGAATACAAGAGTGGAAAAAAGAGTGAAAAAGAGTGTGAGAGAAAGTGTTATAGAGTGCAAAAGAGAGTAAGAGAGAATGAGAAAAAATGCGAGAGAAACTGAGAGAGAGAGTGAGAGAGAGAGAGAGTGAGAGAAAGTGAAAGAGACTACAAACGAGTGCAAAAAAAGTGAGAGAGAGTGCAAGAAGGAGTGAGAGAGAGAGAGAGCGAGAAAGAGTGAGACAAAATGCGAGAAAGAGTGAGAGAAAGTAGGATAGAAAATGAGAAAGAGTGAGAGAAGTGAGAGAATGTGTTATAAAGTGCGAGAGAAAGTAAGAGAGAGTGAGAAAAAGTACAAGAGAGACTAAGAGAAAGTGAGAGAGAAAAAGAAAAAGTGTAAGAGTGAAAGAGAGAGTGAAATAGAGTGAGGGAGAATAAAAAAAAGTGGAAAAAAGAGTAAGAGAGAGTGCGAGAAAGTAAGATAGAAAAAGAGAAAGAGTGGAAGAGTGTGAGAGAGAGTGTTATAGAGTGCGAGAAAGAGTAAGAGAGTGTGGAAAAAAGTGCGAAAGATACTGAGAGAGAGTTAAAGAGAGAGAGAGAGAGAGAGAGAGAGTGAGAGTGACCACGAATAAGTGCAAAAAAGAGTGAGAGAGAGTGCGAGAAAAAGTGAGAGAGAGTGCGAGAAAGAGTGAGAGAGAGTAGGATAGAAAATGAGAAAAAGTGAGAGAGTGTGAGAGAGTGCCTTATAGAGTGCGAGAGAGAGTAAGAGAGAGTGAGAAAGAGTAAGAGAGAGTGCGAAAAAGAGTGAGAGAGAGTAAGATAGAAAAAGAGAATGAATGGGAGAGTGTGAGAGAAAGTGTTATAGAATGCGAGAGAGAGTGAGAGAGAATGAGAGAGAATAAAAAAGAGTGGAAAAAAGAGCGAGAGAGAGTGCGAGACAGAGTAAGAGAGATTTTGTGTGTGTGTGTGATTGATTGATCTTTATTTAGCTTTCTCAGCTATTTNAAATACAGTTTTAACAAAAACATTTGCTATAACATATGTTTAATCAATCAAACTGCGAAATAGAGTGAGAGAAAGTAAGATAGAAAAAAAGAAAGAGTGGGAGAGTGCGAGAGAGAGTAAGAGAGAATGAGAAAAGTGTGAAAGATACTGAGAGAGAGTAAGAGAGAAAGAGAGAAATTGTAAGAGTGCAAAAGAAAGTGAGAGAGAATGAGAGAGAATAAAAAAGAGTGGAAAAAAGAGTGAGAGAAAATGCGAGAAAGAGTGAGAGAGAGTAAGAGAACATAAGAAAGAGTGCAAGAAAAACTGAGAGAGAGTAAGAGAGAGAGAGAGAAAGTGTAAGTGTGTGAGAAAGAGTGAGAGAAAGTGAGTGAGAGTAAGAAAAAGTAGAAAAAAGTGTAAGAGAGAGTGCAAGAAAGAGTGAGAGAGAGAAGGATAGAAAATAAGAAAGAGTGCGAGAGTGTGAGAGAGAGTGTAATAGAGTGCAAAAGAGAGTAAGAAAGAGTGAGAAAGAGTGCGAGAGAAACTGAGAGAGTGTGAGAGAGAGAGAGAGAAAAAGTGTAAATATGCAAAAGAGAGTAAGAGAGAGTCAGAAAGAGTGCGAGAGAGACTGAGAGAAAGTAAGAAAGAGAAAGAGAAAGTGTAAGAGTGCAAGAGAGAGTGAGAAAAAGTGAGAGAGACCAAGAAAGAATGCAAAAAAAGTGAGAGAGAGAGCGAGAAAAAGTGAGAGAGAGTGCGAGAGAGAGTAAGAGAGAGTGAGGAAAATTGCGAGAGAGACTGAGAAAGAGAGAGAAAAAGAGAAAGTGTAAGAGTGCGAAAAAAAATGAGAGTGAAAGAAAATAAAAGAGTGAAAAAAAGAGTGAAAAAGAGTGTGAGAGAGTGTTTCAGAGTGCGAGAGAGAGTAAGAGAGAATGAAAAAAAATGCGAGAGAGACTGAGAGAGAGTGAGAGAAAGAGAGAAAGTGTAAGAGTGCAAGAGAGAGTGAGAGAAAGTGAGAGAAACCAAAAACGAGTGCAAAAATAGTGAGAGAGAGTGCGAAAAAAAGTAAGAGAGAGAAAGCGAGAAAGAGTGAGAGAGAATGCGAGAAAGAGTGAGAGAGAGTAGGATAGAAAATGAGAAAGAGTGTGAGAAGTGAGAGAGTGTGTTATAGAGTGCGAGAGAAAGTAAGAGAGAGTGAGAAAAAGTGCGAGAGAGACTGAGAGAAAGTGAGAGAGAAAGAGAAAAAGTGTAAGAGTAAAAGAGAGAGTGAGAAAGAGTGCGAGTGAGAGTGAGAGAGAGTGAGAGAGAGTGCGAGACAGAATTAAAGAGACTGAGAGAAAGTGAGAAAAAGTGCGAGAGAGATGAGAAAAAGTGAGAGAGAGTGCGAGAGAGAGTGAGAAAGAGTGAGAGAGAATGCGAGAGATAGTGAGATAGAGTGCAAGAAAGAGTGAGTGAGAGTGGGAGGGAAGATGAGAAAGAGTTAGAAAGTATGAGAGAGTGTTATAGAGTGCGAGAGAGAGTAAGAGAGAGTGAGAAAGAGTGCGAGAGAAACTGAGAGAGTGTGAGAGAGTGAGATAGAGTGCGAGAGGAAGTGAGTGAGAGAGAGTAAGAGAGACTGTTATAGAGTGCGGGAGAGAGTAAGAGAAAGTGAGAAAGAGTGCGAGAAAGAGTGCGAGTGAGAGAGAGTGAGAGAAAGAGAGTAAGTGTATGAAAAAGTGAAAAAGTAGGAAAGAGAAAAAAACAGATTGTGATACAAAAGAGTAAAAGAGAGAATAAAAGATTGCGAAAGAGAATGTGAAAACGACGGCGCGAAAATTAAAAAAAATAGTGAGTTTAATCTTTAATGTTTGTTTTCTATAAAATAAGACATAATAGAAAAAAATTCAAGTTTATTTTGTTAATATGTACGTGAAAGATATGCTACAAAAAAAGGAGTGATATCCGAAAAAA